>NW_006400073.1:2333917-2346638 GCF_000299155.1 Elephantulus edwardii
ACACACACACACACACACACACACACATATATATGTATAAATATAGTCCAG
Source organism: Elephantulus edwardii (assembly GCF_000299155.1). Lineage (NCBI taxonomy): Eukaryota > Metazoa > Chordata > Mammalia > Macroscelidea > Macroscelididae > Elephantulus > Elephantulus edwardii. The sequence continues at coordinate 2,333,969 of NW_006400073.1, forward strand.
GGAGCTCTGGTGGCCTAATGGTAAGGAATTTCTCTGTATACAGTCTGAATCTGTCAGCTGATCCATGGGAGAAATACGGGTATTTATCCTCCCGTGCAATTTACTGCCTCTAAGAACCTACTGGAGAGTCAGCTATGGGCCAGTTCAAAGTTAATGGTAAACAATATCAATATAATCTAGAACAATGCTTAGGTTATAGGATTATAACTGTCTCCATAAAGGTTAGAATAGAGTTGCTTGTTGTTTGTTGAGTACCATCAAGTGGGAACCAACCTGTAGCTGACCCTCCAGTGGGTTTTCAAAAGCAGTGAATCGAATGGGAGGAGACTGTCCAGTTATTAATAAATATTTCCTGAATAAATGAACAAAGTAACAACACAAAAATAATTTTCTTATAATGCTTCCTGAGTTCTTTTTCATTAAGGAAAACAGGGGGGTAGGGCATGGGTATGAGTATAATTCATTTACCATTGCACTGAGTGTTTCTTCCCAGTCAGGCCGCTCTCGAGGATGAACGTCTCTATGAAGTTCTGGAACAAAATCATCTTCTTCCGAGTGTACTGAGGACTTCATCTTCCTAGAGAACAAAACATAAAGCCTGTGATAAGAACTTCAATGAACTTTCTATGAAAGTTTTCCAACAACCACACTTTATAGAGATGAGAAAAAAATTCCCCAATTTAAAGATGAGTCATAAGGACTTAAATAGCTAGTAAAGTTTCTCCATTTCTAATATGAGCTTTTGGTTTATTCCTAATCTATATAAAAACCTAGAGTTGCTATAATCAAGGATGCTTTAGGCAGAATATTAAATGATCCAGGAAGTATTAAAAGAGATGGAAGGAATATACTGAGTCATTGTATCAAAGGGAACTGGAAGATACAGAAGAATTTAATGAAATAACATTTGAGCAAGAGCCTATGGTGATAAAGGAAGAAGTTCAAGCTGCTTTGAAGGAAATAGCAAAAAATAAGGCCCCAGGAATAGATGGTATACCAATTAAAGTATGTCAGCTAACAGATGCGGCCCTGGATGTGCTCACCAAGTTGTGCCAAGAAATCTGGAGAACAACTACTTGGCCAACTGACTAGAAGACATCTGTGTATGTTCCCATTCCAAAGAAGGGCAACCCAACTGAATGTGGAAACTACAGAACAATCTCACTTATTTCACATGCAAGCAAGATTCTACTGAAGATAATCCAAAAACAACTGGAACAGCACATCAGCAGAGAATTGCCAGAAATCCAGGCTGGGCTTAAAAGGGGTCATGGTACTAGGGATATTGTAGCTGATGTTACATGGATCTTAGCTGAAAGCAGGGAACACCAGAAGAATGTCTATCTGTGTTTCACTGGTTATGCAAAGGCATTTGTGCGGATCATAACAAACTGTGGCTGACTCTGAGAAGAATGGGAATCCCAGATCATTTAATTGTGCTACTGCGGAACCTATACTTGAACTAAGAGGCAGTAGTCAGAACAGAGCAGGGTAACACTGCATGGTCCAAAATTGGGAAGGGTGTACACCAGGGATGTGTCCTGTCTGCATACCTTTTCAACCTGTATGCAGAGCAGATTATCCGGGAGGCTGGGCTCTATGAGGAGAATTGTGGCATCAAGATTGGTAGAAGATCTATTAGCAACTTGTGTTATGCAGATGACACAGCCCTGCTTCCTGAAACTGAGGAGCACCTCATGCACTTGCTGCAGAGGGTCAAGGACTGCAGCCTTCAGTATGGACTGAGGCTCAACGTCAAGAAGACAAAGATTCTCATACTGGATCAACCGGCAGCATCAGGATGGATGGCGAAGAGATTGAGATTGTTAATAGCTTCAGTTTGCTCGGCCCCACAGTCAACACTCTTGGCACCACCAGCCAGGAAATCAAAAGACATATTGCAATGGCAAAGTCTACTGTTAGGGACCTCTCTAAAGTACTAAAGAGCAACGGTGTCTCTCTGGAGACTAAGGTGTGCCTGATACAGGCCATGGTCTTTGCAATCACTTGTTATGCATCAGAGAGTTGGAAAATGACTAGGGAGGACAGAAGGAGAATTGATGCCTTTGAGCTGTGGTGCTGGAGAAGAGTACTGAATGTACCATGGACTGCCAAGAAAACAAACAGATTCATCCTGGAGAGGATTAAACCAAGCATCTCCTTGGAGGCAAGGATGCTGGGGCTTCATCTGACATACTTTGGGCATGTTGCAAGAAGGAACAGGTCCTTGGAGAGGGACATCATGCTTGGGAGGGTGGAGGAACGGCGCAAGAGGGGAAGACCCTCTATGAGATGGATTGATTCAGTGATTGGGGTAATAGGGATGGGTGTGTCAGAGGCAGTGCGATTGGCACAGGACAGAGCAGAGTTTAGGGCTGTTGTACATAGGGTCGCTATGAGTCGTAAGCGACTCGAGAGCACATAACAACAAACAACAACATCTAAAAACTGCTTTTATTCCAGTAGAATTAAGAGGTTTACAACCTATATGACCTAGGCAAAATGATTATAGGAGGGCTGGTTTTATCTGTTCAATACGTTTTAAATTTTAAACAGATAAACAGCAGCAATTATTTGTTCCGTATCAGTATTTCCAAAATTGTGCCGAGAAACAGAATTCCTGATGAAGAAAAATATGAGATTTCTAGTTCCAAACAAGAGGACAACATATCAAATTTACATTTTTGATTTAATGATTTATAAAAGGAACACAAAACATATATATTTATATATATATATATATTCTTTGAAAGCACAAGAAAGCAATGTAGGCGATCTCTGAACACAGGAAAGTGTAACGTGAATCCACAGTCAATCTTGATTTTGCACAAATAATTTTCTAGATCTCAGTGATGACACATGTATAACACAGTACTCCAACTGGTCTGATGCAGCAAGTATTAGAGGCCTGAGCTGTCGGAGCAGATGGGATTGCAAAGAGAAAAATCTCTCCCCCAAAAAAGAACTAAGAGGGGGGAAAAAAATCTAAAAAGAGAAAAAACCTCATGGGTACTTCTGTATGGCAGCAATGCTGAGGAGACAGGATTGGTACTAAGCTCAGGGAAAGGCAGGGGGAAACTGCAGGTGAGAGGAGCAACAATGTGCTATGCCCTGGTCACACAAAGGGACACAGAAAAAGCCTCCCTTAGCAATAAATAAAAAAATAAAAACAGACAAGATCTAACAAGGTCTAAAACTGAGTCTTTTCTCCTTGGAGGAAAATATTATTAAGGGCTTCTTCAGATTTTTAATCCACACTGTCTATCATCTAATGAAAATTATAAAATATATTGAAACTAGATACGAACAGATGAATGAAAGTGTGGGGAACCATTCAAATCAAAAGAGAGACATAAGACTTGATTTTAGGATTATCAGATAAGGTTGTAAAATTATACTGACACAAAAAAAAATTATACTGACACATTTCTGCATTATGTTTACCAATGGAGAAAACCATAAAGAGCTTTATTCACAATCTAACAAGAAAATAACTTGATAATCCAATTCAAACTTTTTTGATCCTATGAAAAAACAGATCTCAGGGTAATGCACCTAACGTCCTAGCAATTAATAAGCAAACATCTCCAAGGGCTGGCAGAACTGAAGTAAGGACATTCATGGGGCAAAGCACAGAAGGAGGAGAGAACACAAGGAGGTCAGAGTTTAAAAGAAGTTATAAAACGTACTTATTCATATCTTAAATAATATAAAACATCGGGATGGGTGTGTCAGAGACAGTGCAACTGGCACAGGATAGAGCAGGGTTTAGGGCTGTTGTACATAGGGTCACTATGAGTCACAAGCGACTCGACGGCACCTAACAACAACATATAAAAATATTATCACACTTCATGTGATTGGCTTAAATGCACCAATTAATAGAAGGGGAAAGCAGCAGAATGGATTAAAAACACAAAGCTCAAAAAATTGGCAGACAGAAGAATTTCATGAAAGAACATAGGAGCAGGAGCCAGTGGTGATGAAGGAAGAAGTTCAAACTTCTTTGAAAGAACAGGCAAAAAATAAGGCCCCAGGAATTGATGGTATACCAACTGACATATTTCAACTAACAGATGCTCCCCTAGATGCGCTCAGCAAGTAAAGCCAAGAAATCTGGAGGACAACCACTTTGCCAACTGACTGGAACAGATTTATTATTTGTTCCCATTCAAAAAAAAAAAAAGTGATGTAACTGAGTGTGGAAATTATCGAACAGTATCATTAATATCACATGCAAGCAAGATTTTGCTGAAGATTATCCAAAAATGACTGAAACAGCACATCAACAGAGAACTATCAGAAGTGCAGGCTGGGTTTGGAAGGGGTCATGGTACTAGGGATCTTGTAACTAATGATAGATGGATCTTGGCTGAAAGCAGAGAGTACTAGAGGAATCACAACAAACTGTGGCTAACTATGAGAAGAATGGAAATCCCAGAACACTTGATCATGCTAATGCAAAACCTATACTTGGACCAGGAGGCCATCGTCAGAACAGAGGAAGGAAACACTGCATGGTTCAAAACTGAGAGGGGTGTATGTCAGGGATGTGTCTTATCTCCATAACTTTTCAATCTATATGCAGAACAGATTATCTGGGAGCCTGGGCTCTATGAGGAGAAATGTGGCATCAGGATTGGAGGAAGAATTATGAACAATCTGTGTTAATGCAGATGACACAACCCTGCTTGCTGAGGAAGGTCAGAGACTGCAGCTTCAGTATGGATTGAGGCTCAATATCACACACACACAAAAGATTCTCACCACTGGGCCAATTAGCGGCAGCCGGAACCCAGCGGCAGCCAGAACCCAGCGGCAGCCGGAACCCAGCTCTGGAATTTGAATCACACACAGGACAGCTGAGTCATAGCCAAAACACACCAGCCAAGCCACTGTGAAACCCACCCACCAGGGGCAAGTAGGGAGCAATAGCCTGCCACCCTGCAACTCCGGAGGGAGCAACCTAAGGCTCCCAGCTTCTAAGAGACCCTGGAGGAGCAACAGTTTGCCAGCCACCACAGAACCCCAGCGATCACCACCAACCATGTGACCCCACAGGAGCGACAACTACCCACCACTGTGTTAACCCCCTGCAGCCCGAGCCTACAAGACCCCACCACGCAGGGTGCTGCTGCATAAACCCCCAGCAGTGCCTAAGCCCCGCCCCCGCCTCCTGGTCGTAGTGCCCACCCCCGACAACCCCTTGGTTCTTGCCCCTTCCCCCGCCCCCTTACAGCTCCACAACCATGCACCTCAGCTCCAACCGCAGCCCTGTGACCCCAGGGCACTGCCTCGGATCCAGCCATCACCCAGAGTTACCAGCCTAGTGACTCTGGAACTAATCTGGCAGAAAAAAGGCCGGGAGGATCCTGACTGGGTTTTCTGGGGCACTGATTACCTCGGAGAGCATGCAAGGCTGTGCCCACTGGTAGGGAATTTGGCCAAGCTCTCTTGGGCCACACCAACTGCCCAGAAACAAGCGAGCCAATGGCTGGTTTTATGGACTCTGCAGACCAGCCAGAGGCTAGTGGGTCAGTGGGAATTTAAACTTGATTTTTTGGGTCCTGTTGGATCCAGGACCCTGCTGGAGCAGGGCTGTTGTGTGAGGTCACCTGTGTAAGGACCATGTGGCAGGGAACACTGAGAAAATCAATGACTAGGAATCAGACAGTGAGAATTAGAGTAGGGACCCCAATCATGAGCATACTCAGCAGAGGTTTCAGCAAGGTCCCCCAAGTGTTTGACCTACTCTTGCAATCACTCCAACCCTGTGCCTACCTCACCCCATTTAGCTCCACACTGGTGCCTACACGTCTGGGCAATTAACTTGCCTTTAATCGGGACCGCCCTGACCTGTCTTACCAACAAGAGATCGCCCGCACAGGCTCTGAACTGACATTTCTCTGAAGTCAGAAGTTCAGAGAAACACACAAGTGGGATAGCTGCCCAACTGATTTCTAGACCATTGTCTTCACATAAAGAACATATCAATATCTAGAAGAAAGCAAGCTATCACACACAATACACAAGAGCAAAGCAAGATGTCACCCCCAAAGGGTGACAGAGTATCAGTGCATTTCCTGAAGCAGGAAAGTCTGATGGAACATTCTTACACAGAATTTAAAAGGAGTGCGTAAATGTATCCAATGGATGAAAGACAAACTTGATGAATTACAGGATATTACAAGCAAAAACCAGGAAAAGCTCAAATAAACAATGCAGAATATTGCAGAAAAAAACAAAAGGGGCATTAGAAAAAGAAGAATCCACTATTCAAAATAAAAGGTCCAATGTTTCAGAGGCTGTCAAAATTATGGAGGGACACATGAAAAGAGTTGACGAGATGGAACACAGAACCAATGAAAATAAAGAATTTTCAACACTGATCTGCTAGAGCAAAAAGCAGACTCAAAAAAAGAAGGAAAAAGAAGAAAACCTAAGAATAATGTGGGACACCATCAAGAGAAATAACATGCACATCATTGGAATCCCAGAAGAGGAAGGAGCAAGTAAAGGCACTGAAAAAGTTGTGGAAGAATTACTAGACAAAAACTTCCCACAAAGAATGAAGAAAGAGAGAATATGTATTCAGAAAGCTCAGCAAACACCATATAGATTAGACCCCAAAACAAAAAACTCAAAGCATATCATAGTTAAATTTGCCAGAACCAAAGATAAGGAGAGAATCCTGAAAGCAGCAAGGGAGAAACAAAAAGTAACCTATAAGGGAGAAAAGATAAGATAAACTGCAGATTTCTCAGCAAAAACGATGCAAGCAAGAAGAGAGTGGAAGGACTGTATCAAACACTCAAAGAACACAAGTGTCAAACAAGAATACTGTACCCAGCAAAATTATCCATTGAATATGAAGGACACATCAAGATACTCCCAGAAAAGCAGAACCTAAGAGAGTTTCTAAATACAAGACTGGCATTGCAGGAGAGACACAGAGATGTCCTCCTACTACACATGGACCTAGGACTAAACCAAGGACTACAAACTTCATTAAAGAAAATATTGGAAGAACTCTAGTAGTCCTAATCCACAACATAAACAGTCTTCCCAGTATCCTGAACAATCTACAACCAGGAGAAGATAAAATAGATGAATGGGACCTTCTAAGAATCAAATCCCTATGCACATCCAAAAACTTCTCCAACAGCATAAAAAGGGAAGCCACAGACTGGGAAAAAGTGTTTGGTAATGACATGTCAGATAAGGGACTTATATCTAGAATTTATAAAATACTTGAGCACCACAACAAGATAAAGGTGAATAATCCAATAGAAAAATGGGCACAGAACATGAATAGACACTTCACCAAAGAAGACATTCAGATGGCCAACAAGCACATGAAGAAATGTTCAAAATCCCTAGCTCTAAGAGAGATGCAAATCAAAACAACTATGAGATATCACCTCACCCCAGTTGGAATAGCAAAATTTAACAGAACAGCAAGCAACAGATGCTGGTGAGGTTGTGGAGAAACTGGAACCCTTATTCACTGGTGGTGGGAATGTAAAATGGTGCAACCACTGTGGAAGGCAGTATGGCGCTTTCTCAAAAAGTTCCAAATAGAGATACCATTTGACCCAGCAATTCCACTACTGGGAATATATCCCAATGAAACCATAACTGACATCCAAGCAGATATATGCACACCCATATTTATCGCAGCTCTGTTCACAATAGCAAGGAGTTGGAAACAACCCAGGTGCCCATCAACAAACGAATGGATAGAGAAGCTGTGGTATATTCACACAATGGAATACTATGCTGCACTGAAAAACAAGGAACTCATTCAATATTATTCAAAATGGGTGAGCCTGGAGGACATTATGCTGAGTGAAATATCTCAGTCGCAAAAGGACAAATATTGCATGGTGCCACTGCTGTAAAATGGGACTGATATCAGGGTGGGGGTAAGACTGAGAAAAACTGGATAAACTGTGTATACTGCACTGAAACAGATGAGGGACTGAGTAATTTAGAAGCAATGTATGATAGGGTATTATGGTTATCACAAGAATCCACAATTAAAGTTGCATAGTGGAATGTACTTGGGGCTGTGTGAAGGGTGTGGGGGATTTTGTACCAGGGAAGGAGTCTTTCTTTTACTTCTGAAAGAGAGGAGTGAACTGGGGAGCGGGGGGAGAGGGTTGGGCAGGTAGAGAATGAACGGAAATCCAAATACTCTGTAAATGTTCATTAAAATTATTTTAAAAAGAAGAATAAAAAAAGAAAACAATGTATAAACACTTTGTTAGTAAACCAGTATAAAATAAAAATTTTACTTACAAACACCCAAAATTTCATCTGTAAAAAAATGAACTTTCTAGAATATTTTAAAAATACACTCCTAATGAATTAGAATGATTGTATGAAACAATGTGAATGAAGAATAGTATGAACCCCCATTTATACAAACTTTATTAAGCAAACCAGTATCATTTTTTTAAAAGAGTTAATAATGAAATGTGCAAAGAACATTTGTCAGAGAACAAAAAGGGCCAAACTCACTCAATATGTCTTAAAGCTTAGGAACTGAAATTTCTTAAGGAACTGAAGAACAATTTCAAGCCTCAAGTTGTAATGCTGAAGGATGCTATGGACAGAATGCTGAATGATCCAGGAAGCATTAAAAGAAGATGGAAGGAGTATACAAATCCCAAAAAGAATTGGCTGACCCAGAAGAATTTCATTAAACAGCATATAATTAAGAGCCTATGGTGATGAAGGAGGAAGTTCAAGCTGCTCTGAAGGAAATGATAGAATACTAATTAACATATATTAACAAACGATGCAGCCCTAGACACACTCAATAGGTTATGCCAAGAAATCTGGAGGACTACCACCTGGTCAACTGCCTCAAATGATCCTTATTTATTCTCATTCCAAGAAAAGGTGATCCAACAGAGTGTGGAAATAATAAAACAATTATCACATGCAAGTAAGAAGCTACTGAAGATTTTCCAAAAACAATTGTAACAGTACATCAACAAAGAAGTACCAGATACGCAAGAAAGATTTAGAAGAGACCATGGCACTATGGACATTATAAACAATGGCATATGGATATTGGCTGAAAGCCAAGAGTACCAGAGGAACGTCTACCTGTGTTTCACTGACAACACAAAGTTATTGGACTGTGTGGAACACAACAAACCGGCTGACTGAGAAGAATGGCAATCTCAGAATTGTGGATTATGCTTATATGAAACCCAATTTCAACCAGGAAGCAGTTGTCAGAACAGAGCAAGGAAACATTGTATTGTTCAAAATAAAAAAGGTATACATCAGAAATGTATCCTATCTCCTAATCTATTCAGTCTGTATGCAGAACAGGTCATTTTGGAGACTGGACTTTGTGAGGTGAAATGTGATATCAAGATTGGAGGAAGACTCACCAACAATCTGCGTTATGCAGATGACACAACCCTGCTTGCTGAAATTGAGGAGGACCTGAAGTGGTTGTTGCAAAAGGTTAACGACTGCAGCCTGAAGTATGGATTGAAGCTGAACATCAAGAAAACAAGAATTCTCATCACAGGGCCAATTGGCACCATCATGATAGATGGTGTAAGAGACTGAGATTGTTAAGAGCTTCCGTTTGCCTAGCTCTACATTCAATACTCTTGGTATCAGTAGCCAGGAAATCAAAAGACAAATTACATTAGAGAAGTCTGCTGTCAGGGATCTCTCCAGAGTACCGAGAAGCAACTATTTCAGTCTAGACACTAAGATGCACCTGATCCAAGCCATGGTCTTTGACATTACTTGCTGAGCATCAGAGAGCTGTACAATGAATAAAAATGGCAAAAGAAAAATCAATGCCTTTGACTTGTAGTGCTAAAGAGTACCGAACATACCATGGACTGTCATGATACAAACTGATCTGTCCAGGAAAGAGTCCACTGCTCATTGGAGCTCTGTCTCACATACTTTGGGAATGTGGTTAGGAGAGATCAGTACCTATAGAAGAACATCATGCTTGGAAAGGTAGAGGGACAGCGCAGAGGAAATCGTAGATGAAATGAACGCACACAGTAATGGAGGTAGGTATGACAGAGACAGTGAAATTGGCTCAGGATAGAGCAGAGTTCAGAGCTATTGTCCCTATGAGTCGCAACTCAACAGCATAAAACAACAACAAGGATCGTTAACAGGGAGGTCTGGTAAAGAGTTGTACTGTTAACCCTAAGGTATGTGGTTTGAATCCACCAACTGCTCTGAGAGAGAGAAGGAATCTTCTCTCATAATATTACTGTCTTAGAACCCCCCCAGAGGGTTAAATATGAGTCAATTCTGACTCCATTGCATATAAAAAGGATCTCTAAGCATTCTAGTCTAATAACTACTTTGTTGTTGGTAGTAGTGGTGTTAGGTGCCATCGAGTCAAGTAAAACTTGACAGGGACCCTATGAACAAAAGATCTGAACCCAGCCCTGTCCTGCACCATCTTCATGTTTCCTGACACACAAGAGCCCACTGGAGCAGTCACTGTGTCAATCCATCGAGTTGAAGGTCTTCCTTTCCTTTGCCAACCCTCTACCCTTTCCAATATCATGGCCCTCTCCAAGGAATAGCACCTCCTAGCAATATGTCTAAAGTATGTGAGGCGAAGCTTCATCATTCTTGCCTCCAAAGAGCACTCGGGCTGCATCCTCTCCAGGACATATCTGTTCGTTCTCTTCATGGTCCATGGGACGTACAGCACTCTCCTCCAACACCACAGCTCAAGGCATCAATTCTTTTTTTGTCATCCTTATTCACTGTCCTGGTCTCAGATGCATCACTAGTAGTCAGAAAGACTATGGCCTAAATCAGATGCACCTTAGTCTTCAAACTGACATCACTACTCATCAATAATTTGGAACGGTCCCAAACTGCAGATTTTCCCAGTGCAAGGCATCTCTTTGTTTCCTGACTGCAGGTACCAAGGGTGTTTAATCATGGAACCAAGCAAGATAAAGCTGTTGACAGTTTCAATCTCTTCCCCATCCATCATGATACTGCCTATTGGTCCAGTGGTAAGAATCTTTGTTTCCTTGATTTTGAAACACAATCCATACTGAAGTCTGCATTCCTTGATTATCTGCAACAAGTATTTCAAGTCCTCCTCACTTTCATCAAGTAAGGTTGTATAATCTGTATAATGCAGGTTATTGATGAGACTACCTTCAATCCCGATGCCACATTCCTCTTCACAGAGCCCAGCTTTTCCAATAATTCAACATATAGATTGAACATGTATGGACAGAGAATACATCCGTGATGCACTCCCTTGCCAATTCCAAGCCATGTAGTGCTCCCCTGCTCCATTTGCAAAACAGCTTCCTGATCCAGGTATAGGTTCGGCGTGAGCACTATCAAGTGCTCTGGGATTCCCATTCTTCTCAACTTGTCATGATCCACACAGTCAACACCTTTGTATAATCAATAAAGCACAAATAAGCATTCTTCTAGTATTCCTTACTTTCAGCCAGGATCCATGTAACATCACCAATGATATCCCTGGTGCCACAGCCTCTTCTAAATCCCATTTGAACTTCTGGCAATTCCCTATCTTTGTCCAGCTGCTTTTGAATGATCTTCAGTAGTATTTTGCTAGCATGTGATATCAATGATACTGTTCAATAACTTCCACATTTGGTTGGATCGACTTTCTTCGGAATGGGAACATATATGAATCTCTTCCAAAACTGTCCTCCAAATTTCCTGGAATAGACTGGTGAGTGCAAGGCTACATCTCTTAACTGAAACACATCAGTTAGTACCCTATCGATTCCTGGGGCCTTATTTTTTGCCAGTGCCTTCAATGAAGCTTCCACTTCCTCTTTCATTACCGTTGGCTCCCATTCATATGGTGCTTCCTGAAATTTTTCAATGTCAGTCAACTCTTGCTGGTACAATGACTCTGTTTATTCCCTCCATCTTCTTTTGATGCTTTCTGGGTCTTTCAATATATTGCCCATAGCATCTTTCAATAATGTGACACAAGGCTTCAGTCTGTTCTTCAGTTCTTTAAGTTTGAGAAATGCAGAAAGAGTCCTTCCTTTATATTCTCCAATTACAGCTCTCTACACATTCCATTACTTTCTTTTGTCCTCCCGAGCCACCCTTTAAAATCATCTGTTCAGTTCTTTCACTTCAACATGTTTTCCTTTAGATTTGGCTTCTAGATGCGCCAGCAAAATTGTTAATAGTCTCTTTTAACATCCATTTCAATTTTTTCTTTCTCCTCTGTTTTTGTAATGACCTTTTCCTTTCCAAATAAATAAAAGGCTTTTGAAAACCCTATGAACACTAAATAATAGAAGACAGTTATAATAGTTTACTGAGAGACGCCAGATTGGAAGTCAGTTGAAATGAGGAAAATCATTAACAAACTCTGTTTAACAACTGGTACATGGCATGTGCATAGCTTGAACGTTGGAAAACTGGCAATTGTTAAAAATAAGACAGAATGCATGAATATCGACAAACTAGGCATTAGTGAGATGCAATGGGCAAGCTATAACCACTTTGAATCAGATAATCATATTTGTTGTTGTTAGGTGCTGTCGAGTCGCTTGTGACTCATAGCGACCCTATGTACAACAGCCCTAAAACCTGCTCTATCCTGTGCCAATCTCATTGCCTCTGACACACCCATCCCGATTACCCC
>NW_006400073.1:2347588-2349180 GCF_000299155.1 Elephantulus edwardii
TTTGTTATGATCCACGCAGTCAAATGCCTTTGCATAACCAATGAAACACAGATAGACATTCTTCTGGTATTCTCTGCTTTCAGCTAAGATCCATCTAACATCAGCAACAATCCCTAGTAGCACAACCCCTTCTAAACCCAGCCTGGACTTCTGGCAGTTCTCTGCTGAAGTACTATTCCAGTCATTTTTGGATAATCTTGCTTGCATGTGAAATCAATGGCACTGTTCTGTAGTTTCCACACTCCGTTGGGTCACCCTTCTTTGGGATGGGAACAAATTACAGACCTCTTCCAGTCAGTTGGCCAAGTGGTTGTTCTCCAGATTTCTTGGCACAACTGATAAGTAGAAGAATAATGTTGCATTCATAGTCAAGAAGTCAATTTCAAGTTCTATTAAGAAATGCAATGTGATGAGTGACAGGGTAATAGCCATACACATACAAGGAACACCCATTAACACAACTTTTATTCAAATATAGCTCCTACATCTAGTACCAGAGAGGAAAAAAATTGAGAATTTGTACCAAATTTTGCAGTCTGGAATTAATCAAACATGCAGTCAGGATGTGTTAATGATAACTGGTGACTCAAATGCAAGAGTAGGGAACAGTGAAGCAGGAACAGTAGTTAGAAAATATGGCCTTGGTGACAAAAATGAAGCTGGAAATAGAATGACTGAATTTTGTATTTACAATTATTTATTCATTATAAATACTTTTTCTAAAAGACACAAATTATGACTTTACATGTGGATCTCAACTGATGGGCTGCATAGTAATCAGACTGACTACATTTGTAGACGAAATCATTGATTATGCTCAATATTGGCAGTTAAAACTAGGCCAGGGCAGACTGTGAGTCAGATCATGAATTATTCATATGCAAGTTCAAATTGAGTATGAAGAAAATTAAAATAAGTTCGCAGGAAACAAGATATGACCTTGAATCAATTTGAGGCACTGAACACCAATGATAGAAGACCAGATGAGTTGTGGGATGACATCTAGGATATCATTCATGAAAAAAGCAAAAGATCATTACAAAAAGCAGAGAAGTAAAAAATCAAACAACTACTTTACCACAGTGATATTGTGAGTAAAAATAGAGATTAACCTTACTCTACAAATGAAAAATCAGAAAATGAGCTATTTATCAATAAGTGGGAGATATTCTTAAAATTATATTGTAATGGAATTGGTTAACTTTCCACAATGTTAGAACCTAAGGGGAAAAAATCATTTACTCCAAAAAGGGCAAAAATTAAGGACTACTTCAAAAGCTACTGGACACATACACATTAACGTCCCTCTGAATGTACTTCCTCTTATAACAGATGGTAGGTGGAAGTACCAAAAACAACTCTTATGAGTGATATTTAACATTTAAAATGTAGTGTAAAAGTCATATAGGTCACAGTCTTTGCCTCCATCCTATTGTTTCTGTGGGTAAGCATGTATGTGTGACTATGGATTGTTGGGGGAGGGGAGGTATGAGTAAATCTAAACAAAAAAATTGTTTACGAATCGGGACACACCCCTGCATCTCTGACCCGTGACCCCCATCTTCAGGTACTGCATTGCTCCCCCCCGACCC
>NW_006400073.1:2355589-2382267 GCF_000299155.1 Elephantulus edwardii
GGGTGCAACAATGAATGAATGGAATCCCAAAATCTCTATAGATGTTCATTGAAATGAAAAATAAACAACCTAAATTTTAAAAAAATTGTTAACAATTCAAACAATACCAATAGTTTGGTCTCATTTATTAGCATACATTAAAAAAATACAACTATACTTTTTTTTAGTATTTCACTATACAATTTATTTTACTATTAAACCTATTTTCCAAAAACAACTCTCTTATTCATCCATGAACCCACGTTTGGCTCTCTGGAGTTACAGAACACCTATCACTAGCCAACCCTTCATCTCCTACACCCACAAGTGCATTCCTCTCTGGACGGCATATGAGCTGGCATGCTGCAGGTTGTGAAAGCACACGGCTGCCCCATTTCCTCATGCCTCCCTGCTGAATGGGTGAGAAACACTACATAAAATCTGACCTTCCCTGATTCTCTGTTGGATTTGTAAATAAATTAGATCAAATTTTAAAGAAATTATTTGGTTTGGGAAGGGCATGCTAATATTCAGATAGGAAATACTGTTATAAATAGAAGACGAATGTCCTACAGCATAATACTTTCCCAACACAATGCAATCACAATCTGCTTTGTCCTGAGTCAAAATGCTGCAACATACTCCTAAGTGTGACATACTCCTGAGGAAAAGCATCATCTCACATAGATTTGCTTTCCTGGTTCTACCTGTCAAGCAGAAATCCCAGACAGACCCCTGCTACCTGATAACTCAAATCTAATACTGAAGTACAACCTATCCTAACAGAGAAGGAGTAGAATATACCCCAAAGAGGCAATAACCCCAAAACAACTTGTAACATATTAATATCAAACAGGTTTAATACAAAGCAAAGCAAACAAAACCAGCACTTTATTTTCAGTAATTTAGTAACACATCAAGCGTATTAGAAAATAAGGAATATATACAACATCA
This sequence comes from Elephantulus edwardii, assembly GCF_000299155.1. Lineage (NCBI taxonomy): Eukaryota > Metazoa > Chordata > Mammalia > Macroscelidea > Macroscelididae > Elephantulus > Elephantulus edwardii. The sequence continues at coordinate 2,356,523 of NW_006400073.1, forward strand.
GTATATCTTGGAGAAATGTGGTTTTCTCAGATAAAAAAAGGCTAACGAAACAAAAAGAAATAATGTCTTTATCCAGCTGTATTTTGGGAATTCCATTTTTAGTTAAATAAAACGTTCTTGAAATTAAGTTTTTAAAAAAGCTAAAAAATAAAGCAAAAATATTTAAATAAAAAGAAGCTAATACAGTAATAAGCCATTTTCACATGTTGAGTATTTAATATTTGAAAAATGCTTCCTATTTATTTAAAATACTGATTAACAAAAACTGAATTATACAAAGTTCTTCATTTTAATCCTTTCTTTCATCTTCAGAACTTTTTATTTCCAGAAGATTGTAGATAATATTTCTTCATCCCCTGAAGTTTTAACTTGTTAACCTTGTATGGAAAAAAGAAGCATCTGAAAAACAATCCTAAAATGTGCACTGTATACTGGAATTCTTAAACACCTGACACTGTTTTCACAAATTAGATAAAACCTCTTCTGTATCAATTTCATGGAATTATAAGTGTTCTGAATCAGGCAGGAGGTATCCTGTGCAAACTCTAATCATGAAGTCAAGATAAGAGAATTAAAAGAACCAAGAAAGAAAAGTAAGGTATCATTGAGACAAATTGTGAGGCTTAACACCATGAAATGACCAATTTATACTTAATTAAAATTTTTCATACCAATTAATATGGCTAAAAAAAGGAGGTATACAGATTAAAAGAAAGAAGAAAAATCTATTACGAGGTAAAACCCCACTGAGATACAGGAAAAGACAGTAGGTGCTTACGTGTCTGTACCTGAAATTCCTGAAACTCTACTACTACAAAACCTGTCAAGCATCTTTTCTTCCTAGTGTTCCAACAAGTCATTTAAAACAAATCGTACAAGCTCAGGGCAAGTTGGGGAATGAAGAATATTATACAGTAGTAACATACAACCTGAAACCTGCTGCCTTCAACTCCAAATCTTCCCCAGAGAAAAGTGTACCTTACTAGAAAAGAGATTGAAAGACAGAGAATGTAAAGAAAAAAGCAGACAGAGGGACAAAGGGCAAGAATAGAACAGCAAGTTCAATCATCACCTGAAGTGCTGGTCTCCTTCTCCCTCTTCACTGCCAGTCATTTGTGCTACCGCTTTAGAATCGAACAAAAAGACACTGTCAACCCCTGACGACGAGCTACTCTCACTTGCAGTCTCCATTCTGTGCCCGAAAGTTCAACATCAAGGCATGAAACACAGAAGGTCAATGCTAAGGTGGTCCAGCTGTGTTTGGGTGCACGGAGGTGTGTAGGTGTACACGCTGAACTTCTGTCTGACATGCTGGCTTAATTACAGTTGGGGTAGATAGGAAATCACACAGCACACTCACAGCGTCTGACGGAAGAACCTATGACACCATCCCTCCCTCCCACTGCCTTAGGCCCTGTGACCCAGATACCCAAAGGAGAATCTAAACAAAGGTGATTTTCAACAATTATTTACATTTTATTTAATATCTGAGTTTTTCTTCTAAAAGTCCTTAGTTATTAATAAGATGAAAGTTGTTATTGCTATTGTTATGTACTGCTGAGTTGGAGCCAACCCATAGCTGACCCTCCAGTAGGTTTTCAGTACTATTAAATGACACAGGAGAACACTGTCCATCTTTAGAGCGTTCTGGTGGCCTAGTGGCAAGAGGAAGCTGCACTGCAATCCCGGAGGCCCGTGGTTTGAATCCACTAGATGCTCCGCTGGACGAGAGACTGTCTCCTCCTGCACCAATCAGATCCACAAAAAATAATAATAAATTTAAAAAAAAAAAGATTGTCCATCTTTCTCCACCAGAATAGCCTGTGGATTTGAATCATGCACCTTTCGGTTGGCAGCACAGCTCCTTATGACTAGGATACCAGAGCTCCCCAAAGCATAAATAAAAGACTTTTAAAAGGTAACTTTTCTTATTTATATTCTTTAGCTACCTCATACTTAAGATAGGGCAAGAGAAAACTTGAAAGGCTAACACTACATGTAAAAATCTTCTAGGCCAAACACAATTTGAAGTACAGTTGAAGAAGACAATTATGGGAAAATTCAATTTCCTACCTTCTACCACTACAACCATTTTCTCTTCTCCTCGGTAATAACTGTCATTTACATATTTGCATAGGAAGGGAACTGAGAGGACAGCCTTTTGCTATATGCCCCTTAAAGGAAAAAAATATCAATATGCTGACAGCTGAATTTTTATTATCCATTAAGGTTGACTATTAAAAACATCAACTCAGATATGCTTGAATTTTCATATTTTTGTTTGTTTGGGTTTCTGTGGGTTTTATTTTTTTTACTTTTAAATTTATTCATTATTATACATATTCTTTCTCCTTCCTTTCCCCTCCCTTAGCCCACACCCAAAATGCACCCCTTGTTTCAGATTGTTCTCAAGCATATAATGCATAATCATATATTCCTTTCAAACAGTTCTTACCTTTATTTGTGAATTTTCATTTTTAAAACTAAGATGAATGAACCCAACAGATGATTTTGTTTACACAACTATTTGTTTCCTTCCTATAAACTTACAACTTGCATTGTGTTACTGTTTTCTTACTGCTGTTTCAAAAACTGTGTACCAATTAACCTACTGACTGTAATCTCTAACAGTGTTGATTACTTTGTTGTCAAATCTAAATCATTTTAACTCCCTGGGCACAGAGTATACTGCACTTCACAAGAGGTTTTAAAGTTTGTGAATTTTCAAAAGCAATTTATCACATCTGATCTTTATGGCATCTCTGGTTGTATTAAAATGGCCAAAATTTTAGTAGTGCAGTACCTAACCTAGCAATTGATCCGAGGACTCCTTCTATTTCTACTGAAAACAAAATATGCTAACAAGACTAAAAATGATGTTTAAAAAAAAGGGGTGGGGTGGGATGAGGGCACCTGATTAGGGAAAACTCCTGAACATTCCTCCCATGCTATTACTGCCTCTGAAAACCTGTTGGAAGATCAATTCCAATGCAACAACGCAACAGCACATAATAACTTACAATATATGGGGAGCTTTGGTGGCCTAGTGGTAAGAAGTTGTACTGCAATCCCAAAAGCATGAGTTTCAATTACCTACTCCAAGGACTGCAGCCTTCAATATGAACTGAAGCGCAACATCAAGAAAACAAAGATTCTCACCACTCGGCTGACTGGCAGCATCATGGCAGACGGTGAAGAAATTGAGATTATTAACAGCTTTAGTTTGCTTGGCTCTACAATCAACATTCTTCGTACCAGCAGCCAGGAATTTAAAAGATGAATTGCAATGGGAAAGTCTATTGTCAGAGACCTCTCCAAAGTACTAAAGAGCAAAGATGTTAGTCTGGAGACTAAGGTGCGCCTGATACAGGCTATGATGTTACTTGCTATGCACTGGGATGTGGGACAATGACTAGGTATGATGGAAGGAGAATTCATGCCTTTGAGCTGTGGTGCTGGAGAAGAGTATTGAATATATCATGGACTGCTAATAGAACAAACAGGTTCATCCTAGAAAGGGTGAGACCAGGCTGCTCCTTGGAGGCAAGGATTCTGAAGCTTCATCTAACATACTTTGGACATTTTACAAGGAGGGACTAGTCCTTGGAGAGGAACACCACACTTGGGAGGATGGATGAACAGCACAAGAGAGGAAAGACCCTCGATGAGATGGACTGATTCAGTGACTGGGGTACTGGGGGTAGGTGAGTCAGAGACAGTAGGATTGGCACAGGATAGAGCAGGGCTGCTGTAAATAGGGTCATTATGAGTTGTAAGTGACTCCACAGCACCTAACAACAAGAACTCTGCAGGATAAAGATGGGCAATCTCTTCCCATGCAATTAACTGTCTCTGAAAACCTGCTTAAGAATCAGCTACAGGTTGGTTCTAACTCAAGGATTCTCAACAACAACAGTTTTCACTCAACACAACACACACAAAACTTGGCCCAAATAATTATTAAAAAATTAAAAGATCACTGAGACTCCCCAAGTCCTCTGTTCTTTTTTAGGAAGGGGAGGGGTGTGTGTGTGTGTGTGTGTGTGTGTGTGTGTTTACTGGTGTGCATACAAAGTTTGTAAACATTGTGTTTCACACCATCCTTCATTCATTCACACTGTGCTTCTTACAATCATTTCCATTCACTGTGTCTTGTAAAACCATAAGAACAAAATATCAGAAATAGCCTAACTTGATGATACTTAAATCATGACCTAGCCACAGAACAAATGAATGAGAAATGCAAAGAAGTAACAGATAAAAGGAACTCTAAAGAGTGTTAAGGCAAAGAAGAGATAAAAGTACAGCACTGTATGTATGTCATGCTGCCAAACATCAGCAGTGATCCCCAAAGAGAAAACTAACTGGACTGCTGGGGAGAGGAGGAGTGTTCATCCAAGTTCACTGTCGGAGAGTGTTTGTGGGTACAAAAGCACACAGTACAGGGAAATCAAGTTCTGTCCAATCAAAACTGCTCAATAGAGCCAAGAAGGTGTTTTAAAAAAAAAAAAAGAAAGAAAGATATCTCCTGACTGGGCACCGAATGATCCTCTCAGAATGCTTTACAACTCTAAGTCTGAATGGGATGTTTCTATGTACCATTTGTCAATTCTAACTTACACAGCCATATAAGACAGAGGAGAAAGGCCCTGTAACTCCCCAGTATCTACCTCCAGGTCTTTTTTTTTCCTAAAGAGCTGCTAGTGGATTCAAGCATCTGACCTTTCAATTTGCAGCCAAGATCATAACCATTCTGCCACCAGGATTTGCCAAATATATTCTTCAGAAAATCACATATTCTAAATTTCTGCATGTCAACTTTATTTATTTCAAATTTTATGTATGTCGAACTTCATTTCTGCATATCAACTTTAGGGAACTTTGATGATGTGGTGCGGCAACATGTCTGGCAGCTTATTAAAACACAGCTGCTCAAATTGAGCTGTTTCTTTCTAGGTGAAAGATGAGGTGGGAGTACCTTCATGAGTTGGAATGGATCCTATGGCAATGTGTTTAATTTGGTTTGGCACATGATGCATGCATATATAGCAAATAACTGTTATGGGGGGAATCAAACTAAGCAAGAATTCTAAAATAATTCTAATGATTGAAGGTCTTCTTTGACTGTAAATGGAGAAGCATACAAAACAGAAATCATATCAAACATGCATTCATCCCAAATTTTAGATTATCTTTAAAAGTTTTTATAACAACCATCTTTGTAGTATTTTCCTATCTTGATTTATAGTCAAAAGAACAGTAAAAATGCTCACAGCAGTTACTGATTACACTCCCAGACATGTCTGCTGCTGTTAGGTACAACTGTGTCAACTAGGACCCGCAGTGACCCAAGAACCTTGTCCTATCCTGTATCTGTCTCCCTAGCTCTGATATGCCCAAGCACACTGTTAGTCACTATGTCAATCCATCCGGTTGTGGGTCTGCCTCTCCTTCTCTGTTCTTCTATTTTCTAAGAACTGGCCCTTCTTGACAACATACCCTAAGTATGTGAGATGAAGTTTCACCATTACCTCTGAGAAGCACCCTTGTTGCAACTTCCTCCAAGATAGACTTATTTGTTCTTTTGGCAGTCTATGGAATAGCTACCATGTGCTCATCTCCAACACCACAATTCAAAGTTGCCCTACAGTCATCCTTATTCATTGTCCAACTTTCAGATGCACAGATGAAAAGACTGGCTTGGAGCACGTGCACCTCAGTCTTTAAAACGACATCACTGCCCTTCAGCACTTTGGAGAAGGCCTTCACAGCAGACTTTCCCAATGCAACACATCTTTAAATTTCTTGACATCTACTCTCAAGGGTGCTGATCATGAATCCAAGTAAAATGAAATTATTGAGAACTTCAATTTTTTTTTCTCTAGCTGTCACAATGTTGTCTATGGGTTCACTAGTCAGAACTTGAACTTTTGTTTCTTGATGTTGAGATGCAATTCATATTGAAGGCTTTTTTTGATCTTCTGTAGCAAGAGTGTAAAATACTCTTCACTTTCTGCAAGTAAAGTTGGTAATATGCATGATGCATGTTGCTGATGAGTCTTTGTCCAAGCATGATGCCACCTTCTCAACTTATATACTCAGCATACTCAACTGACTTATTCAGCACTAAGTAGGGACAAAGGATTAAATCGTGACAGAAACCCTGATTTTAAACCACTCAGTCTTGCCGTTTTCTGTTTGGAGAACTTCTTCTTTGTCTAGGTACACGTTTTATATGTGTACAAGTAAGTGTTTCAGGGATTCAAATTTTTCTCAATACTATCTATAATTTGTTATGATCCCTGTAGTCATTATGTATCTTGGAAGCTAACAGAAAATAAATAGCATTCTCCTTATTTTGTGAAGGAAATAGTAGCCTAGGCTTAAAGAAAAAAGAAGTTTAATAGCTAGCTAAGGGGGAAAGTAGGGATCAATTCTAGCAATTTTTCTATTATACTGACCTTCTACATGTTTTCTATTATTACATATACTTCTATGTATGAAAATAGCATCTTTATAGAAAGGTGCTCAATAGAAAAATTAAGAAACTCAAAAGATAACCTTTTTTAAAAGGCTCAGGAGGTTTATGGACATCACAACTTTTCTATTCTCTCATTTGTTTTCTTACTTAATCATACCTGTTCAGTTAATAAATTCCACTTCATTTGTAGCTTTCTTCTCACAGATTTTGTCTTGAACTGTAGCTCTTCAAGAATGTGAAAGAGTATCAGCTTGCTTTAGAACTCCTGTTCCCCATGGTATTTCTGTCAGCAGCAATTACTCGGCTGTGATCTAGAGTTGAGATCTAGATCAGCTCTTTAATTCTTTACTATCTACTAGTAATAAAGACATCTAAGTTTAGGAGTGGCATCCATTTCCTAAATAACATGCCTCTAAAAACTCAATGAATTTAGACAAACAACGATAGTTATAGAACACAGTTCAGGTCTTTTTTTTTCATAGGGTCATTAGGAGTCATGCTCAAGTCGAAAGCAAACAACAGTCATAAGGGAGCTCTAGTGGCCTCATAGTAAGAAGCTGTGCTGCAATCTCAAGAGCATGAAGTTTGAATCCACTAGCTACACTGTAGGAGAAGGATGAGTAAACTCCTCCTGTGCGATAAAACTGCCTCTGAAAATGTGCTGGTCATCTGAGTCGGTTCCAACTCGATAACAACCAACAATAATAAAAATGGAAATATTAATGCCAAATCAGCAACTGATATAAATTCCTTGGGACTGATTTGTACATTCATTTTCACATTATTTGTGTGCATATATACACATACATATCAGAAGAAGGATGAACAAGCTCCTCCCATGCGATTTACCATCTGAAAATCCACTGGAGGGTCAATTATGGTTTGGTTCTGACTTGATGGTACACAACGACGACAACATATATATACACACATATAGATATATACACATATGTGTGTATGTGTGTGTAGGAAGCAGTGGCAAGAAGCTGTGCTGCAATCCCGAAGGCATGTAGTTTGAATCCACCAGCTGATAACCAAGAGAAGGATGGGTAATCTCCTCCTAAACAATTAACTGCCTCCAAAAACCTGCTGGAAGGTCAGCTATGGATTGGTTCCAACTTGACAGTACTAAAAAATGTGTGTGTGTGTGTGTGTGTGTGTGTGTGTGTGTGTGTTATACTGATTAATTCACTGAACTTATATATTCACATTCACTGCCATCAAGCTGCCCTCAAGTTGACTATGATTCACAATTCTATGAACAATGTACCTGAACCCTGTCCTATCCTGTGCCCTGTCTTCATCATCTCTGATAAGACTTGAACTCACTGTTGTAGTCACTGTGTCAATCTATCTGTTGAAAGTCTTCATCTTTTATGCTATCCCCCTTTCATCCCTCCAAGCTTGATGTCTTTTCCCAAGGACTGGCCCCTCCTAACATGCTCCAAGTATGTGAGACAAAGTTTCATCATCCTTTGTTGTTGTTGTTGTCAGATGTTATTAAGTCAAGTACAACTATGAATAACAGGCCTGAACATTGTCCTATTCTTTTGCCATCTTTATTTCTGGCATACCTGACACTCCTGCAGCAATCACCATCTGGCTGAGGGTCTTCCTCTCTTCCACCAACCCTCCTTTTTTTCCTAGCATAATTTCCCTCTCCAAGGACTAGAACTCTTGGCAACATGTCCAAAGTATTGCTTCCCCAGAGCACAATGGCTGCACTTTTTCCACTTTTGTTCTTCTGGCAGTCCATGGGATAATCAGTGTACTTCTCCAGCACCACAGCTCAAAGGCATTGATTATTCTTAGTTATTCTATATCTAAAGAGCTTTGATGGTATCATCTAACATCTGTCACATGGCTATACCAAAAGGCCAGTAGAGTCTCAGGCAGTACTACACACAAACACACAATCAAACTCAATCTCTCTCTCATCTACTACCTTGTTATCTGACATTTCACATTTACAATGACATTTTTTTTTTTAAAAAAAACTTACTATTCATCTATGTGGAACAATAATGATCTATGTCTGGCAGTGAAAAATGACAAGGTGCAAAGCAAAAGTAACACTAGCTGTGATGGTTAAATTTAAACATCCACTTGACTAGGCCATGATTCTCACTGCTTTGTCAGATGTGTAATGATGCCATTTGGAAGTAACCTAATGATTTAATCATTTTCTATTTCATAGTCTGATGATTTCACAAGCATGTCAGTACGTCAGGAATAATTATGTTTTAATCTTTAGTAAAGATTATTCATACTCAAAAATAAAGCTAAAAGTATATTTACATATATGATAAAATTTTATTTTATGAAAATACAAAAAAATTAACCATCCTCTGCTACCAAAAAACTACGAAAAAATTAAGAAACCACTGATTTAACTGATGCTCTATTAGTCCATTTAAACATAAAAGAAAATATCTACTTGACCAAAAATAAGAATATTCAAATTAGAAACATGTGTATTAAAGAGAGATGGAACTTTGGACTATTCAAAAAGGTAAAATGATATTTTCAAAAGATAACTATTTTTATAATAAATGTCCTCACTTGTCCAGTGCTTATCCTTACTTATCCTTAGAGACAGCATGCTTGGAAGCATGGAGGGACAGCTCTGGATGAGAAGTACTGACACAGTGACGGGGGTAATGGGAGTAGTTGTGTTAGAGACAATAATGTTGGCATCTTATCATACAGCAGGGTTCAAAGCTGTTGTATACAGGGTTGCCATGAGTTGCAAGCAACTCAAAGGCACTTAACCACAACTATCCTGTGCTGTAACTGTATCACAAGCAGCTGGCTTTAGTAAACAGTTTGTTTTTCACAGTCCAAGTGGCTAAAAACCTGAGTTCAGTGTGCCAACCTGACTTTCTCTTTCGATTGGTTCTGAAGAAAAATCCTTGTCTCTTTTTAGCTCTGCACATCTCTGTGTGTGGTTTGGCATCTTTCTTTCTCCATTTCAGCTTATTCACATTCTTGTTTAGTCTCACTTATATCCCAAGAGATACAGATAGAAGATAAAACCTACATCAGTCTTGCTCTATTAACATAATAATGTAAAAAAATCCATTCCCAAATGCAGTAATAACTACAGGTACAGAGGTTAGGATTTATAACACATATCTGGGGGAAGAGAGGCACACTTCAATCTGTAACATATGCTGCCATCTTGTCATACTGTGATAGCATGTGTGTTGGTATGACACCAGAAGATATCCCATAGATCTTTCACACATCAGCAGTGTTGCCCAGGAAAGACAGGTATAAACAGAACTTTCAGACTAAGACAAACTAGTAAGAAAGAACTAGTAAGTTATTTCTGAAACCTGGCCAGCAATTATAGAGATGATGCCAAAAATCTTATCACAAAGTAGATTCCAACTCACAGTGTTCCTCCATGATGAGTATCACTATTGCAAATCTTAGTGGAGAAAGATGAGCAGAGTGCCTCCTTTTTCTCTTATGGGGCAAATGGTAAGTTTAAAACTGAGCCTTTTTTAGTTAACAAGTGAGTGATTTAAAACACAGCAACACCATAGCATGAGTAAGACACAGGAAAGACAGCGTGTCATTTTGATAGAGATAAGTTCAGTAAGCTGACCAACATAATGGCAACTAACATCAATAACAACACAATACAGAGGCAGTGGTGGTTCACTAGAATTCTCAGCTTAGTGTGCTGAAGCTGGACTGAGATCCTGACCAATGTACCTCAAACACAGTCACTAACTGTTTGTCAAAGAAAGTGTATGTGTTTCTTTGTTAGTGAAAAAATTTCACAAGTAGAAATTATAACAGTATCATTAATATCACAAGCAAGTAAAATTTTATTAAAGATTATTTTAAAAACTGCTGGGATAGCGCATTAACAGAGGCCATGGCAAGACGGCCATAATTACTGTTGCTAAATGGATCTTCTCTGAAAGCAGAAAATACCAGAAGGATTTCTATTTGTGCTTTTTTTTTTTTTTTTTGCGACATAACCCAGCTGGCTGAAAGTGAGAACTTAAATGTGCTAGATGAGAGGAGGCTGGCCTCCTTTCCTTCAGAATGGCTGCTATTGTTGTTATGTGCCGTCGAGTCGCCTGAAACTCATAGAAACCCTTTGTACAACAGTCCTAACAGTCCTGAACCCTGCTCTGTCCTGTGCCAATCTCACCGTCTCCAACACACCTGCCCCCATAACCCCCGTCACTGAATCAATCCACCTCATAGAGGGTCTTCCTCTCCTGTGCTGTCCCTCCACCCTCCCAAGCATAACATCCTCCTCTGATGACTGGTCCTTCCTTACAACATGTCCAAAGTATGTCAGCTTCAGAATCTTTGCCTCCAAGGAGCAGCCTGGTTTAACCCTCTCCAGGATGAATCTGTTTGTTTTCTTAGCAGTCAATGGTGTATTCAATACTCATCTTCAGCATCATAGCTCAAAGGCATCAATTCTCCTTCTATCCTCCCTAGCCACTGTCCAGCTCTCTGATGCATATCAAGTGACTCCAAAAACCATGGCCTGTATCAGGCACATCATAGTGCCCAGAGTGACATCAGTGTTCTTCAGTACTTTGGAGAGGTCCCTAACAGCAGACTCTCCCATCGCAATCAGATTGGCTAGTAGATCCAAACAGCCAACCCTTTGATTAGAATCCCAGCAAAGCCAACTACATCACCAAGGGTCCTTTACTGGAGCAAGGTAGGTGTTAATATTATCTGCTGTTGTCCACTGTCTTGAAGTTCACATTCTTAAAGCCAACTGAAAGAGAAAGTCAGGCTGGAACCCTGAACTCAGATTTGTAGCCACCTGGTCTGTGACAAAACAAGATCTGTTTGTGAATGCCAGCTGCTGTGGTGATTCAGTTAACAACATGTTCAATCACATAAATAAAGAAGGAATTGCTGTCCAGCCTTGATCCATCCTGATAATAAGTTGGAGATAACAATCCATAGGGTTTTTTATAAATGAATATTCAGAAATATATTGTCAAGCCTTTCTTCTATCTTAGTCTGGAAATTCTGCTGAAATCTGCTAAGCAACATAACTCTACTGATAAATGCATGGCGGTTATACATGAAATGGATTGGTCAACAGTCAAACCCAGGTCTCCACATGGAATGTAAGAATTCTACACTGAAACCCAAATACCCTCATAATCTAATGTGAGTGGGATCCTTTTAAAAGAGGAAAGTCATTATGTGAAGATACATCTACCAGCCAAGAAAAGCTTGGAGTTACAAGAAGCTGGAAGAAACAAGTAGGATCTTCCTGCAGAAATTCTAAGAATGCATGTCCCAATCAACTTATTGACTTGGGGGCCCCTAGCCTGCAGTACTAAGAAACAATTAAGTATCAGTTTTTCTAAACTATCCAGTTAGTGCTTTTATTATAATAACACAAGGGTATTAATAGAGTAATAAAATTGCCGTAGTTTACAGCATAGTTCAAATAAATTATACTTACCATTCCCTTCATCAGATTCAATAAACTCATCATTAAAACCATGCACTATTCTGGACCAATAGGCAGTGTAATGATGGATGGAGAGGAAACTGAAATTGTCAACAGCTTCGTCTAGCTTGGATCCACACATAGCACCTTTGGTATGAGCAGTTAGGAAATAAGGAGACGCATTGCAGTGGGAAAATCTGAAGTTATTAGGGAACTTTCCAAATTATTGAGGATTAGTGATGTAAGTTTGAGAACAAAGGTGTGGCTGAATCAGGCTATAGTCTTTCCGATTACTCGCTACGCAACTGAGAACTGGACAATGAATATAGTGACAGAAAAAGAACTGATGCCTTTGAGCTGTAGTGTTGGAGAAGCACACCAAACATCCCATAGATGGCCAAGAGAACTAACATATATGTCTTGAAGAGGATGCAGCCAGAGTGCTCTTTGGAAGTCAGAAAGATGAGGCTTCACCTCACATACTTTGGACATATTGCTAGAAGGTGCCATTCCTTAGAGAGTGACCTGATATTGGGAAGGGTGGAGGATGGGCAAAGGAGAATAAGACCTTCAACCAGGTGGATTGACACAGTGACTGCTCCAATGGGCTCTTGTGTGTCAGGAAGCATGAGGATGGTGCAGGATAGGAATAGGTTCAGATCTTTTGTTCACAGGGTCACTATGAGTAGTATGTGACTCTACAGCACGTAACAACAACTTCCCTTGTTATAGTGAAAACTGAAGAACATTTCACTTTTGTAGACTTTGTCTTTTAAAAATTTTATCATTCTGTAATTTTTAACATTATTTAACAATATCCTATAGACTGTCAAAGAACAAAAGAAGTATGTCTTGAAGAAGTACAACCAGAGTGTTTCTTCAAGGCAAGGATGGTGAATCTTAGTTCAAAATACTTTGGTCATGTTTTTAAGAGAGACTAGTCCTTGGAAAAAGACCTCATGCTAGAAAAGGTAGAGAGTGAAAGAGCAGATGACTCTCAAGGATATAGACTGACACAGGAACTTTAAACATGGACATGGGGGAGATGTTCAGTATGGTGCAGAGCAGGAGAAGATTCCAATCCACTGTTTATAGGTGTGCTATGGCCTGATGGCATCTGACAGGATTAGTCAAGGAAAAGATCTCCAAGGGTATTAAGGAGAAATGACTTATGTTTGAAACCAAAGTTGCACTGGATTTAAGTAATGGTACTGACAATTATTTGGTTTTGATGCCTTTAAATTGTGGTGCTGGAGAGAGTACTGAACTGCCAAAAGGAGAAATGAACAGACCTCGGAGAAAGTGTAACTCAGGTGCAGTTTGGCAGCAAGGATGATGAAACTCTGTCTCACATATTTTGGGTCATATGTGAGGGGCCGGTCCCTGGAAAAGGACATCATGCTTTGAAAGGCAGTTATTGTTGTTGTTGTTATGTACCATCAAGTCATAATCAACTTATAGCTGACCCTCCACTAGGTTTTCAGAGTCAGTAAATTACACAAAAGGAGAATGTCCATCTGTCCGTCATGGATCAGCTGGTGGATCTGAATTGTGTGACTTGGGGTTGGCAGTTCACCTCCTTACCAGTAGGGCACCAGAGCACCGTCAGAAAGGTTGATAGTCAGTAAAAGAGAGAAAGACCCTTAACAAGAGGGACTGACACAGTGGCTTTAACAATAGACTCAAGTTTATCAGAGATGATGATGATGACACAAAATAGGGCAGGGTACAGATCTGTTATTCAGAGGTGTTATGAGCTGTTAACTTGACAGCACCTAGAAACAACAACAACGTACTGTATTTGCTGAAAAAAACAAATCCCGAATGACTGAGGTTTTAGATTTTTGCTTTCCACGCCAAGTTGGTAATCAAAATGTCAGTGATTGGAATTCACAAGTTGCTCATTAGCAGAAAACTATTTGTCTCCCTGCTCCCCAAGATTTTCAACCTTGGAAATCAATGGAGGGTAGCTATAACTTGAACTAACTCAATGAGAATGGGTGGGTGCTGGATTAATATCCTGACACTGCTGCTCTACAGGTTACTCGAGTTGTCATATTCCTTAAATAGGAATTAATTTTTTTACTGTGTTAAGAGAAATACATTTAAACATAAAATTTAGCAGTCTAACTATTATTGTAAGTGAACAACTCAGTGGCATTAAATCAATTCACAATGTCATATAATGACCACCAGTATTTCGAAAAGCCTGTCATCATCGTAAACGGAAATTGTGTACTCCATTAATTCCTCATGGCCACTTTCCTTCAACCACTGTACTATCATTATTAAGTTGAAAATGCAGTTATTTCATATTATTGAGATTATAAAGTATTTTTCCATTGGTGTCTGACTTATTTCACCTCACATGTTTCCATATTTATCTATGTAGAATGTATCAGACCTTCATGTCTCTAGATGACTGAATAATACTCCACTGTGACATACTCTGGGCATCCTGCATAGTGGGACCAGTCCTTGGAGAGGAACATCATGCTTGGGAGAGTGGAGAGACAGTGCAGGAGAGGAAAACCCTCGATGAGATAGACTGATTCAGTGACTACGATAATGGGCGTAGGTGTGTCAGAGACAGTAAGATTGGCACAGGATAAAGCAAGGTTTAGGGCTGGTGTCACTATGAGTTGCAGGTAACTTGATGGCATATAAGAACATGTCTATATCAAGCTCTGGTGGCCGCATGGCAAAAAGCTGTGCTGCAATCCCAAAGGTACGCAGTTCAAGGCCACCAGCAGCTCCTGGGAGAAGGATGGGCCATCTCCTCCTGTCATTAATTGCCTCCAAAAACTCACCATAGGGCCAGCTATGGGTCAGTTCGGATGCTACAATACGCAACAACATATGCCTATATAATTTTTTTTCCTGCTGACAGACCTTTCAGATATTGTGAATAATGCTATGATTGAATAACTGTTATAGCTGTTGTTGTTATTGCTGCTGTTGTTGTTAGATGCCATCGAGTCAAGTATAACCAATAGCAACTCTAACAACAAGAGATGTGAGCCCCATCCTATCCTGTGTCATCCTCACACTTCCTGACACACTACAGCCCACTGCAGTAGTTACTGTGTCAATCCACCTGGTTGAGCATCTTCCTCTCCTTCACTGACATTCTGCCATTCTAAGCATCATGTCCCTCTCCAGGAAAAGCCCCTCCTAACAACATGCTCAAAGTATGTGAAGCAAAACTTGATGATCTTTGCCTCCAAAGAGTAGTTTGGCTGCACTTGCTCCAAGACATATCTGTTTATTCTTTTGGCAGTCCATGGGATATTCAGGTCTTCTCCAACACCAAAAATCAAAGGCATCAATTCTTCTTCTGTAATCCTTACTCATTGTCCAGTTCTCAGATGCACAGCAAGTGATCAGAAAGAAAATGGCCTGAATCAGGAGCACCTTAGCCCTCAAACTGACACCATTATTGCTCAATAATTCGGAAAGGTCCTAACTGTAGGCGCTCCCAATATGTCTCCTGATTTCCTGGTTGTTGGTACTAAGGGTGAGGACTGTGGATCCAAGTAAAATGAAGTTGCTGACAGTTTTAATCTTTTCTCCATTTATCTTGACATTGTTTATCAGTCCAGTGGTAAGAATTTGTTTTCTTGGCATTGAAGGCTGTGTTCTTTGATCTTCTGCAGCAAGTGCTTCAAATACTCATCACTTTCATCAAGTAATGTTATCATCTGCATAATGCAGGTTATTGATAAGTATTCCTCCCATCCTGATGCCACATTCTTCTTCACAGAGTTCAGTTTCTCAAATTTGCTCAGCATACAGACTGAATAGGTACAGAAAGAGAATACAACCCAGACACACTCCCCTCTTAAGCTTAAACTATGTAGTGTTCCCTTGCTCTGTTGGAACAAGGGATAGATTTCCCATGAGCAAAATTAAGTCCTCTAGGATTTCCATTCTTCTCAATGTTAGCCATAACTTGTTATGATCCACACAGTCAACTGCATTTGTAGTCAATAAAGCATAAATAAACATTCATCTGGTATTCCTTACTTTAAGCCAGGATCCATCTGACATCATCAATTATATATCTGGTGCCACAGGCTCTTTTATATCCTGCTTAAAATTCTGGCAGTTCCCTATCTATATACCATTCTAGCCATTTTTTATTATTATCTTCAGCAGTGTTTTGCTTGCATATGATACTAATGCTACTGTTCGACAGTTTCCACATTCTGTTGGATCACTTTTCCTGAAAATGGGAACAAATATGGATCTCTTCTAATCCATTGGCCAGACACAGGGCTGCATCTGTTAACTGAATCAAGTCAATTGGTATTCCATTAACTCCTGGATCCTTATTTTTTTGCCAATCCCTTCAATGCAGCTTCCATTTCCCTCCCTTCATTACCACTTGCTCCTGGTCATATAGTACTTTCTGAAAGTTTTCACTGTCAGTTTTTTCTGGTACAGTGACACTGAATTCCCTCTTCCGATAGTTTATGGGTCATTCAATATATACCCAGAGTATCTTTCAATACTTAACTGGGAGTTTAAATTTGGTTTTCATTTCTCTCAGCTTGAGAAATGCAGAATGCAGACCAGTTCTTTTTATTCTCCAATCCCAGATCTCTGCACATTCCTTTATAATTCTTCATTTTGTCTTCTCAAGCTGCCCTTTGAAATCTTCTGTTCAGTTCTTTTACTTTGGAATGTTCCTTTGGTTTTGGCTTTTTTTACTCTATAATGCAATTTTTAGAATTTCCAACATCCATTTTGGGTTTATTTGGGTTTTTTTCCCCTTTATCCTGTCTTTGTAATGACCTTTTGCTCCCTTCATCGATATCCTTTATATCCTCCCACAACTCCTATGGTCTTCAGTCACTGGTGTTCAATACTTCAAATCTATTCTTAAGATGATTGTGAAATTTCATATGGAATAGACTTAAGATCCTATTTTGGTTCTCGTGGACTTGTTTTAATTTTCTTCTGCCTCAATTTGAACTTTCCCTCGAGTAATTGATGGTTTGACCCATAGTCCATCCCCAACCTAGTTTTCACTGCTGATATTGAGTTTCTCCAATGATTCCTTCAACAGATGTAGTCAATTTGATTCCTATGCAGCCCATCAGGTGAGGTCCTTGTGTAAAACTGCAGTTTGTGGGATGAATTTTTTGAGATGTTCTTTTCTGTTTTAATGGGGGGGAGGAGGTATTTACAATGAGTAAATCATTGTAAATACAAAATTCAATCACTCCTTCTTCACTGTTACCAACTTTTGCATTCTAGCCACCAATTATCAAGATATCCCCTACCATTAACACACCTTGCTTGATTGCATGTTCAGTCAATTTCAGACTGCAAGATTTGGTAAAATTTTCAATTTCTTCCTCTTTGATTAGATGTAGGAGTGTATATTTGATTAACAGTCATATTAACACACCTTCCTTGTATGCATAATGGATAATAACCTATCACTCACAAAACTGTATTTAAGGACAGAACTTGAAACTGACATTATAACTATGACTGTAACACCATTCTTCTGTTTTTCATTCCCTGCAGCCAAAGCTACTTTATTTCATTCCACTAATACCCAGAACGTCAGTATTTATGCACTCCGCTTCATTTTTTTTCAATTTCTAGTTTTCCAACATTCAAGCTACATACATTCTATTTTTCAATTATTCAAGTATGTTTGCCATTATTATTCCTCATGTCAGCAGACTTCTAATCTGGGCTCTACCACTAATACTATAAATAAGCATGTTCCTCTACTGTTCATAGAGTTTTCAGAGGATTGGTTTAAAATAAGTGGTATAGCACTGATCTACCCGTTTGCTGTAATGATACAACTTGTGAGATGCTGTGATACTAAAAGCTATGCCACTGGTGTGTCAAATTCCACAAGGGTTACCCATGGGGGACAGGTTTTAGTAAGGCTCCCAGATTAAGACAGACTTGGAAGCAGGATTGATCATCCACTTCTTAAAGACCTCTGAAAACCAACAGTAGAGGAACATGTAGGATTTTTTACTTAGTATCTCAGTTCTTTGCTTCAAATATTTAAGTATATACCTAGGAAACAGATTTCTGGGCTATATGATAATTTTCTTGGTTTAACTGCTTGAGGAATCACAAAGTTGTTTTCCACATCAGTGATACTGTTATACATTTCCAGCAGCAACAATACATAAGATCTCTAGTTTCTCCCCAATCTTCACCAGTACTTGTTTTGCTTTGTTATTTTTATAACAGCCACAATAGGGAGCAAAATGGTACCTCATTGCAATCTGTACTTGCATTTTCATAATAATTAATGGTGATGAGCATCTTTTCAGGTGGTTTTTAGTAATGTGTATCTTTTGTGAAGACAATGTCTATTCAAATCCTCTAGTCCTTTTTTTAACCTTTTTATTTAAAAAAACCCTTTTTATTGTGATTTAATTTAAAGTCTACATAACAGTAGTTTTCCACTCAACAACTCATACACGTTTTATGACATTGATTACTGAGTTGTTTGGGATGTTGCTGCTGAGTTGTAGTTCTTTACTACCACTCTGGATATTAAACTCTTATCAGACATACAGGTTACCTCTTCAGACTCTATAGTATCTGTGATGGTTAAAGTTATGTGTCAACTTGGCTAAACTATGATTCTCAGTAGTCTGTCAAACACAAATCACCTCCCATTTTGTAATCTGATATAAATAGTTAATCAGCTGGAAACAAAGTCCCTTGGGGGTGTGGCCTATATTTAGCATATAAGCAGATGTTCGAGAAAAGCTTTATCTCTCTCTCTCAGCCATGCAAATTTCTCAACATCTGATATATGATTCTCAGGATGTCATTCAACATCAGTGTCCTCCTGTTACCCAACCTGTAAGTTCAGGGTTCATCAGTGTCTGTATTTATATGAGTCAGCTTGTGTCCTCAAACATACTTTTGAGATAGGCAGCTTGTAGGCCATTTCTTTACATCTCTCTTTCACTCCCGTGCAGAATCCAAACTAGAGAGACCTCTGATACCGTTTTTAAATTTGATGAAATACAATTTGTCTAAGTTTTCTTTTCTTGTTCATGCTTTTATTTGTCATATTTAAGAACCACTGTCAAATACAAAGTCATGAGGATTTTATTATATTTTAATGTTTCAGAGCTAGATCTTCAATTTATTCTATTGTTGTATTCAAGTGTTGTATGTGTCACAGGTAAAGGTCTAACTTTATTCTCTTGCATGTGGATATCCAGTTTTTCTGGAACCACTTAATGCAAAAGCTGTCCTTTCCTTGACTGAATGGTCTGGAAATCCTTGTCAAAATTCACCTGCTCACATATGTGAAGGTGTACTTCTAGGCTAGCTAGTCCATGTCAATCATTATGTTACTATCATACTATTTATCATTGTGGCATTGTTAATAGGTTTTAAAATTAGGAATTAGGATACCTCCGATTTTGTTATTTTTCAATACTGTTTTGGCTTTTCAAAGTTCCTTGAAGGTCCACAAACTTTAGCATCAGTTTTTCCATTCCTACAAAACTCTGTTGGTATTCTGATAGAGAATGCATTAAATTGGCAGATTACTTTGTGTAACTGTCTTAATGACAATTTCAAGAGTTTTATGGCAGAAACTAGCTGTAGATTGGCATCGTATAGACAAAGATGGTGAAACTTGTCTGATATACATTGGGCATGTTAAGATCTATCAGTCCTTGGAAAAAGACAGCATGCTCAAAAATTAGAAAGTCTGCTAAAGAGAAGACCATCAAAGCGGTGGACTGATCCAGTGACCATAACAATAGCCACGAGCAGATGGAGATAATGAGAAAATGCAGGATTAGGGCAAGCCAAGTCAAAGGACACTCGAAGGCATCTAACAACATGTTAAAGTTATGGAGTTTTCAAAATGTAAATAATGGTGTTCTTTCCAAGTTAGAAATCTTATTAAAGGCAACAAAAGGCACAACAAAGAATACTTTTCTCTAATGGCAACTTATAAAAGCATACAACTGAAAATCATAAAATCAACATATAAAAATCAGTATAAAAATGAAACTAAATAAATCATTATACAAAATTGTCATCAAATTTAATAAACTTAGAAAAGGATAGAGCATATAAATTGAAAAGTAAATACTGTACAACATTTCATTCAAAATGTCAAGGATAAACTTTTACTCAACACTGGACTGGAAATCTGTATCAAAGCAACAACAGAGAAAAGGAAAGAAAAGAATCTAACTTGCAAAAATGAGGTAAAATTGTATCTGCAGATGAAAATTCCCAACCAAGAAAATTAATGATCTAATTAAGTGACTCAACAAAGTGTCAAGTTACAAGATCAACATTAAAAAATCAGTTTGATTATAGTAACAAGGGTGCTCTAGTGGCCTAGTGGTAAGAAGCTGTGCTGCAATCCCAAAGACATTAGGTATGAATCCATCAGCTGTTCCACAGGAAAAAGACTGGTGATCTCCTCCCCTCTGATTTACTGCATATGAAAACTCCCTGGAGGGTCAGCTATGAGTCAGTTTCAATTCAATAGCATACAACAACAACAGCAACAAAGAAAATTCTGAAAAGAAAAACCATGTCATTTACAATAAAACAAAACACTTAGGAAAAATCTAACCAAAGATACAACAGAACTATACAAAAAAAACTATCAAACAGTAATAAAATAAACAAGTAGAGACCTACATAAATGGAAGAAAAGAATGTACATGGTTAAAAAGAATAACTTTAACATTGTGCAAACCCCAATACTATCAAAAGTGATCTACATGTAACTGTAATCCCTCTTCAGAAGTCATCATCATTCTTCAAAAAGATGTAAAAAATAATCATCAACTTTACATGCGGAAAAAAGATATCCTAGATAAGTAAATCATGAATGAAGAATAAAAACAAAGTAGGGGACCTTACACACCACTGTAATCAAAACAGCTCAGGACTAGTACAGCAAAAGATATATAAACCAGTGGGATAGAATTAACAGCCCAGAAGTAAATCCATCTACCTACTGAGAGCTGAACTTTGACAAAGAGGTAAAATGCATTAAGAAGGGGAAGACAGCCTCTCTAACAAATAGTGCTGGTAAAGCTAGGTAACTGTAGAAAACTGAAATAAGACTCAGCTCACATGATATGCAAAACTAACTCAGGATGAATCAAATAGGTTTAAAACCTAAATTATAAATATCATCAAAGTGCAAACTTAGAAACCCTAATCTATGGTATAAATATTGTTATTAGATAACATCAAGTTGAGTATTACTCATAGCAAGGCTATGAAAAACATATCTGAATCCTGTGTCATCCTCATCATCTCTAACAATTTTATTGCTGTAGTCATTGTATCAATTCATCTGGTTGAGAGTGCTCCTCTCTGTCTGACTCTCCACCTTTTCAAATATTATGTTCCTCTCCTGGCAACATGTCCAAAATATATTAGATTAAGCTGAGTCATCTTTACCTCCAAGGAGCACTCTGGCTGTACCTTCTCTAAGACATTATCTGTTTATTCTTTTGGCAGTCCTAGGGATATTTAGCACTCTTCTCCAATACACAATTCAAAGACATCAATTCTTGAGCCATTCTTATTCACTGCCCAGCTCTCAGATGTATATAGCAAGTGACTGAAAAGACCATGGCCTGAATCAGACGTACCTTAGTCCTCAAACTGTTATCATTGTTCCTTAATAATTTGGAAAGGTCCCAGGGACTACAAACTTCTTTGACAGTTTTAATCTTTTTTCCATCTACTATGATGTTGCTTATTTGTCCAGTGGTGAAAATTTATGTTTTCTTGACGTTGAGATGAAATGCATAGTAAAGGCTCTGATCTTCTACAGCAAGCACTTCAAGTTCTCCTTGCTTTTAGTAAGTGAGTCTTCCTCTGATTATGATACTACACTCTTCTTCATAAAGTCCAGCTTCTTGAATAATCTGCTGAACATACATATTGAATAGGTATGGACAGAGGTTATAAACCTAACACACACCTTTCTTAATTGTACACCATGTAGTGTCCTCTTGGTGGAATTGGACAATAAAAATGGAAGAACTTTCTCAGCATTTCTAAAACTGAAAGAACTGAAAAACAAAATCAAGATGTGAGTTGTAATAAGAAAAAGAATGGACAAAATCTTGAATGACACAAGAAGCATAAAAAGATGATGAAAGGAATACATAGCAACACTGGACCAAAAAGAACTGGCCAGCACTGAAATATTTTGATAAGTACCATATGATCAAGAGCCAATGTGCCAAATGTGGTAATGGTTACCCATGTGGACAGTGTTTGCTGGAGCTTCCCAACTAAAACAATCCTGGAAGCAGGAACGACGTCCACTTCTGAAACGGCTTGCTTCCGGAAACTCTATATGAACAGTGATCAGGCCTTTCATTCATAGGGTCGCGATGAGTCTACGACTCAACGGCACCTAACAACAATAAGGACGACACAGAGAGACCTACATGGACCTAGTGGACAGAAAGTTATGCTACCAAGCCGAAGGTGGGTGATTATAGTCTGCGACCCTCAGGCCGGGTTCAAATTGTTTTCTGTCAAACATTCTTCTAGGTGGTATAGCACTGGTCTGTACATTGCTTTACAGAGGTAACTCGTGGTTGCTGTGATGCTGAACACTGGGGCACTGATGTGACAAATGTGGTAATGGTGATGGACAGTGTTTGCTGGAGCTTCCTGACTAAAACAAGCCTGGAAGCAGGAGCGACGTCCACTTCCGAAATGGCTTGCCTCCAGAAACTCTATGTACGAACAGTGCTCAGGCCTTTCGTTCATAGGGTCGCTATGAGTCCTATGAGTCGTCTATGACTCGATGGCACCTAACAACAACCACCACCATATGATCAAGAGCCAGTGGTGATGAAGGAAAAGTTCAAGCTACAGTGAATGCACTGGCAAAAAATAAAGCTCCAGGAATCAATATGATGCCAACTGACATTTCAAATAATAGATGTAGCCCTAGACGTACTCACTAGTCTATGCCAAGAACATGGTGGATCACTGCCAGTTTGACTGACTGGAAAAGTTCCGTCTGTGGAACTTCTGGGTCAAATGGTATTTCTATTTGCAACTTTTTGAGAAAGTACCATACTGCCTTCCATAGTGGTTGCACTATTTTAAATTCCCAGCAACAGTGAATAAGGGTTCCATAACCACCACCCAAGCAGGTATATGCACGCTGATGTTTATTGTGGCTTTGTTCACAATAGCAAAGAACTGGAAACAACCTAAGTGCCCATCAACAAAGGAATGGATAGAGAAGCTCTGGTATATCTACATGATGGAATACCATGCAGCATTGAAAAAACAAGGAACTAATGAAGTATTATGCAAAACGGGTCGCCCTGGAAGACATTATGTTGAGTGAAATATCTCAGTCACAAAAGGACAAATATTGCATAGGGCCTCTGTTGTAAAACGGGACTGACATCGAGGTTGAGGGAAGACTGAGAAAGGGGGGATAAATAATGTATATTGCATTGAAATAGATGAGGAAGAGAACTGTTTAAAAATTATATGTATTTAGATATTATTGTCATGACAAGAGTCCAGAATGAAGGCTGCATAGTGGAATGGACCTGGGGGGATGGATCGTATAACAATGAAAGAGTTTTTCTTTTACTTTTCAAAGAGAAGGGTGAATTGAGGGGGAGGGGTGGGCAGGGAGAAAAGTGCAACAATGAATGAAGTCTCTGTAAATTTTCATTAAAATTAATTTTTAAAAGGGGTGGAAGGTCCATCTGTTCTCATTCCTAAGAAAGGTGATACAAGAAAATGTGGAAATTATCAAACAGCATCATTAATATCACAAGCAAGCAAAAGACTGCTTAAGTTCATTCAAGAATGACAAGAACAGTACATTGACAGGAAGCTGCCAGAAGTTCAAGGTGGGTTTTCAAGAGGCCATAGCACCAGGGATTATCACTGCCAATATCAGATGGATCCTGGCTGAAAGCAGAGAACACCAGAAGGATTACCATTTGCATGTTATTGACTATGCAAACACATTTGACTGCATGAATCATAATAAATTATGGCTAACATTGAGAACAATGAGGATCCCAGAACCTTTCATTGTATTCATGCAAAACCAAAACCTACAATAAGAAGCTGGCAGAGAAAGGCAATAATACACTGATGGCATAAACAGACTACTAAATATAACCACTATTAAAAGCAGTTTGGTGCTTCCTTAAAAAGTTAGAAATATCATTAGATCCAGAAATTACACTATTAGAGATATACCCTAAACAAGTAAAAGCTACAATATGAGATGATATATGCAAACCTACATTTGCTGAAGCATGTTTTACAACAAAGAGACAGACCCCACCCACTCGGCCAACAAAGGATAAATGGTAAAGAAACTCTGGAACCTACACCATCGATTACTATGCAACACTTAAGGAAACAATAAAAAAATCACAAAACCATGGTTGAACCTAGAAGACATTATACTGAAAGAAGTCAGCCACAAATGGGCAAATACTGTATGAGTCTACAATTATTAAAAGATAGAAAAAGGTTTACATGCAGAAGGAAACTTTCATGAATGGCTATCAGGAATAGAAAGGGAGGGAGAGGCAGTGAAAATTAGTATACAGATAAGAGACATACAATAAGACAGGTGAAAGGAATGATTATATATATATAAAAAAAGGATGATCATCACTATATAACTAAAGAGAAGGAAGACAAAGAGAGGTAAACAAGAATTAATGGAAATGACAATAATTTCCTTTTACTTGGCTCCATAATCAAAATCCATGGTAGGAGCAGTCAAGAAATTGACAGATTTGTTGCCTTGAGGAAATGTGCTATCAAGGACCTCTTTGAAGAACAAATATGATTTTAAGGACTAAGATGGATCTTATCCAGGTCAAAGTACTTTCAATTGCCTTGTATGCATCAAAAAGCAGAACAAATAAGACAGAAGAGGATTAGTGAATATCTCATGGGCTGACAAAATAACAAACAAACCAATATGCTTTGGAGGAAGTGCGATCACAGTGCTCCTTACAGGCAAGGTCTGTGAAACTTCACCTCATGCAATTTGGGCAACATGTCAGGAGGAGCCAAACTTTAGAAAAGACTTTATGCTGGGAAAAGAAGAGAGTCAGTGAAAGAGATGAACACTTTAAATATGATAGGTCAACACAATGACAAAAACAAAAGGCTGGAGCATGTGTAGTAAGATTATGAGGATGGCACAGGATAGGGCAAGGTTCCTATGTGTTGTTCACAAGGTTGCTATGAATTAGTCGATTTAATGACACATAACAAAAAGCAGGAAAAGTGCAATTACATTGTGGGTATTAAAAGCAATGTTTGAAAACAAAATATTTAAAAAGAGATGAATGAAAAATTAATTTGTATTGTAAATTTTCACTCATCATAAAAAAGGGAAAAATCATGAATGAAACAGATACAAAACAGAATTAATATCTTGGGATATCAGTTTTAAAAAGACATATGGTGACAGAAGTTGTACATTAACATGGTAAACTCAGCAGTAAATTCTTATACTACTATTGACATTTTTATTAAGATCTCAATTCAGAACATTTACCTCTCTGTACTTCCTAGTGCAAATTAAGCATCATGCAAACAAATTTAGCCAGTGGCTAGCTTATTTCTGAAAATTTGTCAGAAAAGTACTTATTAGAGTATGCAACCAACTTCCAGCAAATATTATCACTTAAAGCCTTTTAAAGATTCAAATACTTCCCTTTTCTAATTTTTTTAAATTTATTATTAATTTCAAGAAAAATTTACAGAGATTTTGGATTTCCATTAATTCATTGTTGC
>NW_006400073.1:2385102-2414012 GCF_000299155.1 Elephantulus edwardii
TGAATGATAGTGGTATTCACTGGACTTCCTTGTATGCGTATAGATATTATCCTGTCACTGACAATATTGTACTTCAAGATGGATCTAGCAATGACTTTTTTAACTATGAAAGCAACTCCATTTTTCCTCACCTTTTCATCTCCAGAACTCAGCAAAGTTATAAAAAACATCAAACACTATCTATTGTCCAGTCAGCTGGGACTACAGTACAGAGGGTAACCATGCTGAGCTACTAATGGCAAGGCTGCTGTCCAGTCCATGCCATCTCACAAGAAAATACCAGCCATTAAATTCTGTGGAGCATAATGCTATTCTAACACACAGTGATGGCCATAAATCAGAGTCAAATTCGCAACTTTTTTTTTCTTTTTTCATTTAGCCCATTTTCCGCCTCATAAAGTGTATGGTAAATCTTCACATATTATTCCAGTATAATTCTATTTCGGTACTCACAAAATCCAGTATCTAAGGAAACCACCACCACTCTTTCATTATCACAGTGAGGAAAGCAAGGCTTGCCCAAAGCCACACAACTTACAATTGACATTCTAGTAGTAGGAGTGAACACTTAATCTGCAAACTAAAATGCCCACAGCTGCCCCAGAGAGAGGACTTGAAAATTCGCCTGAGTAAAGATTTTAGCCCAGAAAACCCCGTGGAGCTGTTTTACTCTGTCATATGGTTTTACTCCAAGTCAGAACATATTCCGGGACACATAATATTTACCTCTTCAAGTTTCACTGTTGACAGGTCCCCAACAATGTGTTTACAACTGAGAAAATTTCATAGCATTCTAAAATCCAAAGCATTCTCTTTCTGTTTTCCGACAATATTTTAAGAATAATTTTTCTCAGCATATATGTAAACTCATTTAAGTCATTCCTACACAAAGCTGTAGCACTCTGCTGTGATGTTTTTGGACTTCTTGTCTTAACCTCACAATAAATACAGTGCAATGGGCTCGAACATGTCAGAGACGATGAGCATGACGAAGGTTAAGACATGGTTCAGATCTATTGTTAAGGGGTCACTATAAGCTGTACACAACTCCACAGCACATAGCAACAGTTCAGTTACTAACAGAATTAACTACTTGCTAAAGTTGTATCTCTTGTTTATTCAATGCTATTTCTAGCGTCCACTGTGTCTTCTTTAGCTTGAGAAAACAAAGTAATCAAGTAGGTGGTAGTAATGACAATAACAATTAACAGTAACAGCTCAAAGGTGTTACACACCCGAGAATAGCTCTCAATATTTTGCATGCTCACTCACTCTATCCCCACAGTATGCCTATAAAGCACATGTCATTATTCTGACCAATTTATAACAGGGAAAACAGGTATGATGACGTGCCCGAGGGAATATGGCTAGAGATGACACCAGAAATTACATATTTAACTAAACTACTTTCCAAAATGCTCACTACCCAAGTATGATCTCTTCTGCTGTAATACAGTTCTGTAAACCAAGTTATTTCATGTGTAATTAGTAACTATAACAAAGATTATAAAGGAATTTATCTCAGCACTTTTCATGGTTTGCCCCACAGACCTCCAGCTGAACACAAAGATCTCGGGACTTCAGTAAACATTTCTAAGATGATAACTCAAAACCTGTTCATGCCACTCTGTCACCACTAACTGGTTACATAAGACGTACTATGTCTTGGTGAGACTTTAGATATGGTACTTTTTAATTTTTGTTCTCTTTCTTTGTAATTTAGAAGCTTCAACCTTTTACTACATTCCCTTCGTTCAAGTGACTGTTTTTAAAAATACATTTAGGATTACCACAATTATTTGTTTTTTACGATTTTATATGTTTGTAGCTGTACTGTTACTCCATATGGAGCTCAGGAGGTCTAACGGGTAAGGAGTGGGCTGCTAACCCAAAGCAGGCAGTTTGAATCCATCACTGCACTGAGGGAGAAGGACAGCACCCTGCTCACATGCAACTTTCAGCCCCTGAAAACCCACCATAGGATCAGCTCTGACTCACACAGCACACACACACACAAAAAGGCAGCATATTTTGTAGGAAGTTGCTCTCCTAACCCAAAGGATAGGACTCTGAGAGTTTGAGTTCACCCCCTGTTATGAGGCGGAAAGATGGGCAATCTCCTCCCAGGTGATTTTACAGTCTTGGAAATGCAATGGAGGATCCAGCTGTTAAGTCAATGCAGACTCATCAGCAACAAATAGGAGTTGCAGTTATTTTTCTGAGTTGGTTACTGCCTTTTTTAACTAAGAGATTCTGAACACTGTACAAGCACATTTTTTTACAAGCACATTTTTTTCAGACATTTAACTTTTAATGAATGACATGAAAAAATATCAAAAATTTTAGAAATATATAGGTGATAGTGTTGCAGAAAAAAATAACTGTGTAAAAATATTTTAAAAGTGATGTCAACTTAGACTATTTACCATATGTTGTTTTTGTTATATGTCGTCGAGTCACCTGCAATTCATAAAGGCCCTATGTACAATAGCCCTAAACTCTTTACTATCCTGTGCATATCTCACCATCTCTGACATACCTACCCCCATTACCCCAGTCACTGAATCAATCCATTTCAACAAGGGTCTTCCTCTCCTGAGCTGTTCCTCTACCCTCCCAAGCATGATGTCCCTCTCCAAGGACTGGTCCCTCCTTGCAATATGTCCAAAGTATGTCAGATGAAGCTTTAGAATCCTTGTCTGCAAGGAGCAGCCTGGCTTCACCCTCTCTAGGACAAACCTGTTCATTTTCTTAGCAGTCCATGGTATATTCAATACTCTTCTCCAGCAACACAGCTCAAAGGCTTCAATTCTCCTCTGTCATCCCTATTCATTGTCCAGCTCTCTGATGCATAGCAAGTGACTGCAAAGACCATGGCATTTATCAGGTCCACCTTAGTCTCCAGACTGACATCGTTGGATTTCAGTACTTTAGAGAGGTCTCTAACTGCAGACTTTCCCATCACAATAAGTCTTAATTTCCTGGCTGCTGGTGCCAAGAGTGTCAATTGTGGAATCAAGCAAACCAAAACTGTGAACAATCTCAATCTCTTCACCACCCATCATGATGCTGCCAATTGGCCCAGTAGCGAGAATCTTTGTTTTCTTCTATTGAGCCTCAATCCATACTGAAGATTGCAGTCCCTGACCTTCCACAGCAAGCACTTCAGGTCCTCTTCAGTTTCAGCAAGCAGGGTTGTGTCCTCTGCGTAACAGACTGTTGGTGAGCCTTCCTCGAATCCTGATCCTCCTCATAGAACACAGCCTTCTGGATAACCTGGTCTGCATAAAGATTGAAAAGGTATGGTGATAGGATACATCCCTGGAGTACATCCTTCCCAATTTTGAACCATGCAGTGTTGCCTTGCTCTGTACTGACAACTGCCTCCTGGTCCAGGTACAGGTTTCATATTAGCACAATCAAGTGTTCTGGGATTCCCATTCTTCTCAGAGTTAGCCAGAGTTTCTTAATGATCCACACAGTCAAATGCCTCTGTGTAATCAATGAAACGAAGATAAGACATTCTTCTGGTACTCCTTTCTTTCAGCCAAGATCCATCTAACTTTAGCTACAAAATCCCTAGTACCACGACCATGTCTTAACTGTATTTCTAGTAGTTCTCTGTTGATGTGCTGTTCCAGTCGTTTTTTG
Organism: Elephantulus edwardii; assembly: GCF_000299155.1. Lineage (NCBI taxonomy): Eukaryota > Metazoa > Chordata > Mammalia > Macroscelidea > Macroscelididae > Elephantulus > Elephantulus edwardii. The sequence continues at coordinate 2,388,754 of NW_006400073.1, forward strand.
GATAATCTTCAGCAGAATCTTGCATGCATGTGATATTAATGATATTGTTCAATCATTTCCACACTCTGTGGCATCACCTTTCTTTGGAATGGGAACAAACATATATCTCTTCCAATCAGTTGTACAAGTAGTTGTTCTCCAGATTTCTTGGCACAACTTGGTGAGCACATCTAGGGCAGCATCTGTTAGTTGAAATATGTCAATTTGTATAACATCAATTCCTGGGCCCTTATTATTAGCTAATTCTTTCAAGCAGTCTGAAATTGTTCCTTCATCACCACTGACTCTTGTTCATATGTTGTTTCATTGGATTCCTAAGTATCTGCCAATTCCTTTTGGTATACTGCCTCTGTATACTCTTTCCATCTTCTTTTAATACTTGCAGGATCATTTAATATTCTGCCCAAAGCATAATTAAGTATTGCAATTCGAGGTCTGAATTTCTCCTTCAGTTCTTTAAGCTTATATATACAACAAATATCCACTGGTGTCAGTCTAAGTCTATAAACAGAACAAAATTACCATTATCAAGATTACTGACACCTAACATAAAAGAACAATTACTCAGATCGAGAAATTATGGTACAGTCACACAATGGAATACTACACAGCAAGCAGGAGTAATGACTTTTAAAATCACTACCTAATTTGAGAGGGACTGGAGAGCATTATGCTAAGTGAACTTACTCAGTCCCATAAGGATACACTGTATAATCGGGATGGGTGTATCAAAGACAGTGTGACTGGCACAGGACAGAGCAGAGTTTAGGGCTGTTGTACATAGGGTCGCTATGAGTCGCAAACAGCTTGACAGCACATAACAACAACAATAAGACCATTATTGTAGAAATAGAAAGATAATTAGTAAAACGTATATGAGGATCCAAGGAAGGGAAAGAGGAAGTGAGGACGGGCAGGAAAATAATCATAAAGTTGAACAATTTGATGGGTAGAGGGAGAGGTGGGTAAAGGAATTGGGGAAGATCCAGTGTGCAAAACAATGTATACAGACTTCGTATATAAACCAGTAAGTAATAAAAATTATATTTAAAAAAAATAAGATTCACTTGATCCAAGCTGGGGGGTGGGGGGGGAAGGAACCATTATTTATTCCAACTCAGTGCCACTTGTGAAACCAAATCATGAATTCTCAGAAGGTATGTAAAAAAACTGCACACACACACACACATTATCATTACTTCCTAAACCTGGCTTCCTAAACCTGGCTGGCAGTCAGACACACTGGGGTCGGGGGCAGGTGCAAGTATTTTCTAGCAGCCAACACAGACCCAGTACCTATCCAAAGACCAGATTGAGACCAGACCCTAGAATGTGCACTTGAATTCATTACTCAGTGAATGATGAACAATTCAGCTACTTAATGAGCAAGCATTTACATGAGACAGAGAAAATTTAAAAAGCATGCCCCCAAACAAGGTGTGGTTTTTTTGTTCTTAAGACAGAGTACTAACATTGAACAAATAACCACTTTTTAAACATGTAGCCATAATCAAGGAATTCAAATATGGAGGGCTAGTCATTAGTTATGTAAGATTTAAAAACAGCTTGACTGAATGGAAACAGCAACAATAGTTTACTACTTGTCCAACTTGTTACCTGATGCAAAAAAGACCATTAATGAAAGAAATGGGAGCAACATCTTGGTTTCTGTCCAAAATCTTTTTTTTTTTTTAACACACAGTTTTGGTAATCAAAATGAAGGAAAATCACCATCTTCTTTTAAATTATTTACAAATTCTTGGGTTATGTTTCAGCAAATTATTCTCATTAATGCTCCAACAACATCACTTAAACTACAGGGAGCTTTGATGGCCTAACTGTGAGGAATCATGCCGCCAACCCAAAGGCACCCAGTTCAAATCTGCAAGCTGCTCTGTGAAAGAAAAATGGACAATCTCCTCCTATGAGATTAGCTAGCTGCCTCTGAAAATCTCTGAGGCAGTTCACACTTGATAATGAATAAGAACATTACTAACTATACTGTCTAATTTACCTCAATGTAACCTGCCTCATTTTTCACCACTATTCCTTTTTTACAGGTTTTATGAATCTGTCATTTTGGTAGATAAGTATAGCTACTAAAGCACTGTTGTTCTTAAGTTGTTGTTCGTCCTCTCAAGTGCAACTAAAAGAGACCCTAAGAAGAAAATATCCGAACCTTGTCCTATTTCTGACATACTTGAGCCCACTGCTGCAGTCACCATGTCAATCCATCTTGTCGAGGGTCTTCTTCTTTTTCAGTGACCCTTCACCTTTCCAAGCAGGATGTCCCTCTCCAAGGAATAATGTCTCCTAGCAACCATACGTACAAAGTAAGTAAAACAAAGCTTCATCATCCATGCTTCTAAGGAGCACTCTGACTGAACTTTGTCCAAGACATACCTGTTTGTTCTTTTGGCAACCCACAAGATACTCAGTACTCTTCCCCCAACACACAACTCAAAGGCATCGATTCTTCTTCTGTCATCTCTAGTCACTATCCAGCTCTCAGACACACAGCAAGTGACTGAAAACAACTAGGCATTTTCAAGAATATCCTTTATAAATATACTGCTCAAAGTCCAGAGCAAACAGCTTACAGGCATATAGTTTAACCTACAAGGGGCTGCGTGTAACACACATAAAAGTGTAGCAATGAATAACACAAATAAAACGCTCCAGGAAACTTCATACAAGAATGTCTGGTATTACACATAAGAAGTGTTAGAGTCAGAGAGGACAAAAGGGAGATGATGACAACAGATTGAGGAAGAATTGGGAAAAGTAATGGTGAACCAATCAGAGCCTGCAAACATATGAATCAAGGAAATATATGTGAATCAAAAGCCTCCCTTCAACTGCTTCTGGTTGGAGGAAGTGAGCGTTCTTGAGAAAAATTTTAAAAGCCTTTATATGCAATGAGGGTTGCAGAGTGGATTATATATGGGGGTAGGGGATGGGGTTTGGGGAGGTACAGGGGGATTGTATACCAATGAGGGAGTTTTTCTTTTGCTTTTCAAGGAGAGGAGCAAATGGGGGGGGAGGGGGGGGGGGTTTGTGCGGGGAGAAGGGTGCAACAATGAATGAATGGAATTAAAAAAAAAAAGTACAAATTTAAAAAAAAATTAAAAAAAAACAAATCCATGGAGGGTCAGCTATGAGTTGATTTTAAAAAAAAAAAAAGCCTTTATATGGAAGCTCAGGAAGAACCTAGCATCTTTATCATTTCTGTACTTCTAAGAAGGCCCCTCTCTTAGTATTTCTCTTTTTCATGAAACTTTCTTCTGTCTTAAAACTTTTTCCCCTTTAACTATCCATCTGTCTGTGATGTATGCTTTTGCTTCACTCTCATAACATTCATTCTAAAAAACAACCCTGCTTTACTTTACCTAGTTTGTGCCCAACTTAAGAACCAGGTCTAGGAACATCCTGATACCCTAACAAGAAGCAAAAAAAGCAGTTTAAGGTCATGAGGGGCTCCACCAGAGAAGGATGGGCAATCTCCTCCTGTGCTATTAACTGCTTCTGAAAACCCACAAGAGGGTCAGCTATGGGTCAGTTCTGACTCTATGGTACAAAACAACAATACACTGGAAATGAAAAGGTGAGGAAAAATGGGGTCATTCATAGTTAAAAAGATCATTTCTAGATCCATCTTGAAATACAATATTGTGAGTGACAGGATAATATCCATATGCATACAAGGAAGACCTGTTAATACCACTATCATTCAAATTTACATACCAAAAATCATGGCCAAAGAGGAGGGAAAAGGTGACTTCTACCAACTTTTGCAATCAGGAATCAACTGAACCTGCAACCAAGATGCATAAACTTGGTGACAGAAATTAGGCTTGAGATAAAATGACAGAACTCTGTACAATCAATAACCTATTCATTGCAAATCCCTTTTTTATAAAACCATTTATAAGAAACATAAATGGTGACTGTGCACATGGACTTCACCTGATGGTATACATAAGAATCAAAGTGACTACATCTGAGAAAAAAACAAAAACAAAAACAACAAACTGATGTAGAAGCTAAATAAACAAGTTCAAACTGAAGTGAAAGAAAATCAAATCAAATTCTTAAGAAGCAAAGTTTGACATCAACTCTATCCCACCAGAATTTAAATACTATCTTAGAAAAGGTGTGAGGTCTTAAACATTAATAAGCGAAGACCAGATGAGCTGTGGGAGGATATCAAGAATATCATTCATGAAGAATGTAAAAGGTCATTACAAAGACAGAGGATGAAGAAAAGACCAAGTCAGAAGATAGAACACTGCACTAGAGCACTGAGAAGCTAAAGAAAGGAGAAGGAATCAAGTAGTTAAGGAGCTGAACAGAGGATTTCAAAGGGCAATTGGGGAAGAAAAGTAAACAACTATAATAAAATATGTAAGGCATTGAAATTGGAAAATTAAAAAGGATAAATTCACCCAGCATTTCTTACACTGAAGGAACAGAAGAAGAAACTTAAATCTCAAGTTGTAATACTTACAGGTACCCTGAGCTAAATGAGTCAGGAAGCACCAAAATAAGATTGAAGGAGTACCGAGTCATGATACAAAAAAGAACTGGGGGGAGCTCTGGTGGCCTAGTGGCAAGAAGCTGCACACTGCAATCCTAGAGGTATGCAGTTCAAATCCACCAGGTGCTCTGCTGGAGAAGGAGGGACAATCTCCTTCTGTACCAGGCAGATTCAATTTGACAGTACACACACAAAAAATAATAAAAAAATAAAATAAAGAAAACAACAACCAAAACCAAAAAGAACTAGCTGACACAGAAGAATTTCATGAAACCACATATGATCAAGAGGCAATGGTGATGAAGGAGAAAGTTCAGGCTGTTCCAAAGGAAATGGAAAAAAACCAGGCCCCAGGAATTGATGGAATATCAATTGACATATTTCAGCAAACAGATGCTGCCCTGAATGGGCACCAGGTTGTTCAAAGAATTATGGAGGACAACTATCTGGCCAACTGACCAGAAAGAGATCTGTATTTATTTATTTCTATTCCAAAAATAGGTGACACAACAGAGTGTAGAAATTATCAATCACTAATAACACACACAAGCAAGATCCTGCTGAAGATTTTCCAAAAACAACTGCAACAGTACAACAGCAAAGAACTCCCAGATGTGCAAGCTGGGTTTAGAAAAGATGCACAAGGGACATCACAGCCAACGTTAGATGGATCTTGGCCGAAAGCAGAGAGTACCAGAGGAAGTTTGTGTTTTACTGACTATAAAAAGGCATTTGACTGTGTAGATCACAACAGATTGTGGTTAACCTTCAGGAGAATGGGAATTGAGAAGACTTAATTGTACTCATGAAAAACCTGTAGTTGAATGAGGAAGCAGTAGTCAGAGCAGAGCAGGGAATCACTGCATGATTTAGGATCAGGAAAGGTGTCCATCAGAGATGCTTCGTGTCTGCATACCTTTTAAATCTACATGCAGAACAGATCATAGGAGGCTGGACTTTATGAGGAGGAATGTGGCATTAGGATTAGGAAAAGAGACTCATCAACAACCTGTATCATGCAAATAACACAACCTTGCTTGTTGAAACTAAGGACACAAGGTATTTGCTAGAGAAGAGCAAGGACTGTAGTCTTGAATATGGATATAAGCTCAACATCACGAAAACAAAGATTCTCATCATTGGCTCAACTGACAGCTTCATGATAGATGGAGAAGAGATTGAGACTGTTAACAGCTTTAGATTGCTTGGTCCACAATCAACATTGTTTGCACCAGCAGTCAGGAAATCAAAAGACAAGTTGCATTGGCAAAGTCTGCTGTCAGGGACCTCTCTATAGTACTGACGAGCAAAAATGTCAGTCTGGAAGACTAAAGTGGGCCTGATCCAGGCCATGGTCTTTACAATTACAAGTCAATTATAAGTCAGAGACCTGGACAATGACTAAGGATAACTAACAGAAGATGATTTGATGCCTTTGCATTGTGGTACTGGAGAAGAGTGTTGAACATACTGTGGAATGCCAGGAGAACAAATAGGTCAATCACCTTCAACCCTATGCACAACAGCTCTGAACTCTGCTCTTACCTGAGTCAATCTCACTATCTCGGACACGTACACCCCCATTATACCAGTTACTATGTCAATCCATCTCCTTCAGGGACTTCTTCTCCTGCCCTGTCTCTCCACCCTTCCACCCATGATGTTCTTCTCCAAGGACTGGCCCCTCCTGGCCATGCGCTCAAAGTATGTGAGACAGATCTTCAAAATTCTTGCCTCCAAGGAGTTAACTTAGTTCCACTTTCTCCAGGACAAATTTGTTTGTTCTCTTGTCAGTTCACGAATGCTCTTTACTTTTCTCCAGCACCATAACTCAAAGGCATCAATCCTTCTTATGTTATCTTTAGTCATTGTCCATCTCTCTGATGCATAGCAAAGAAATGAGAAGATCATGACCTGAATAAGGCACCTTAAGTCTCTAGACAGACATCATTGCTCTTTATCATTCTGGTGAGGTCCCTGACATATATATGGTAGTATATGTATCTACACATATAAACATACACACATATTTACACAGACACATACATATACACAAATGTATACACATAATAACTTCCCTAATTTCTTTTCTCTAAACTGTATCAAATATTTATTTCAAATTATTGTTGCAGCCTGCTACTGAATGGTTCCAATTTCCAGTAGTCTTAAAACAACACACACAATAACACTGCCCACCCTCACAATTGTGGTTATGTATGAGTCTATAGTTGTGACCTCTGTCTGTTTCAGCTATTTCAATGAATGTCTTTTGCACTTACTATCACAGATGACACAACCTTGCTTACTGAAACTGAGAAGGATGTGAAGCATTTTCTGAAGAGCATCAAGGACTGTCGTCTGCAACATGGATTGGAGCTCAACATCAAGAAGACAAAGATTCTCACCACTGGGCCAACTAGCAGCATCATGATAAAGATGAGATTGAGACTGTTAACAGTATCAGCTTTCTCAGTTCCACAATCAACACTGTTTGCATCAGCCGTCAGGAAATCAAAAGAGTAATCATATTTGAAAAATCTGCTGCCAGGAACTGCTCCAGAGTGCAGAAAAGCAATAATGTGAGTCTAGAGACTACAGTGTGCCTGATCCAGGCCATGGTCTTCACAATTATTTGCTATGCATCAGAAAGCTGGAAAATAACCAAAGATGAGAGAAGAATTGAAGACTCTGAGTTGTGGTACTGAACATACCATGAAGTGCCAAGAGAACAAGCAAGTCATCCTAGAGAGGGTCAAACCAAGATGTTCCTTGGAGGCAAAGATTTTGAGGCTCCATCTCACATACTTTGGACGTATTTCCAAGAGGGACCAGTTCTTAGAGAAGGATATCATGCTTGGAAAGGTGGAAGGACAATGCAAGAAAGGAAGACCTCAAGATGAGATGGACTGACACAGTTAACTGGAGGAATGAGGGTTGGTATATCAGAGACAATATGATTGGCTTAGGATAGAGCAGGGTTCAGAGCTATGTGTATATGAGTTGCTATGAGCTGTATTCGATTCAATAGCATATAATAACAATCTACCAAGCATATGTTTCAATCTTTTCTCCATCTATGATGTTGTTTATTGGTCACAGTGGTGAGGCTTTTGTATTCTTGATGCTGAGATACAATCTATACTGAAGGCTGTAATCTTAGTTTCTGCAGCTAGAGTTTCAAGTCCTGCTCATTTTCAGCAAGCAAGGTTATGTCGCATGCATAACACAGGTTTGCCAATGAGTCTTCCATTGATCTTGATCCCCTATTCTTCTTCATAGAGTCCAGCTTCTCTAAAGGTTTGTTCAGCATACAAACTGATTAAGTATGGAGAAAGGATACATACATTACTGATTTTTAAACCAAACTGAGCAGTGCAGTGAGTGTTTCCCTGCTCAGTTCAGACACATCTCCTTGAACTAGGTACAGGTTTTGCGTGAGCATAATTAAGTGTTCTGGGATTCACATTCTTCTCGAGGGAAGAGGTGAAAGTAATTTAGAGATCAGGATACATATTGTATTAAGAAAATATGCTGTCTCTACAAATTACTAAGGAGCAATGATGTCTGTTTAAAGACTAAGATGTGCCTGATTCAGGCCATAGTATTTTCAGTTACTTCTCAAAGTGGAAGGTGTTTAAAATTGTATTTTTAAAAAAACAAACTATAAGTATCCTAAAGAGCCCTGGTGATGTAGTGCATAACAGATCTGCTACTAACCAAAAGACTGGCAGTTCCAATCCAACAACCAATCCTTGGGAGAAAAACAGAGTCCTCCCAATTTACAGCCTCAGAAACCAATGGAGGGTCAGTAAGAGTTGAAATTGACCCGATGGCTGTGAACTGAAAAACTTAAAGAACAAATTTGTCAAAAATAATTACTTCAGAATTCATAACTGCACTAAAATCAGAAGCAGCTCTAGAAGTGCAGTCTGTTTTGTTACAGTGCAAATTTCATCAGCAGAGCAACAATCTCCTCTCATGAGATTCACAGCCTCCAAAAACTCGTGTGGGCCAGCTAGGGGTCACTTTCAACCTAACAGCAGTAACTTGTTTCTTCTTTAACAATAATAAGAAATATTTCAAACAAGCCTCAGTAAGATATTTTAAAAACTTATGACCAACATTTATCAAGATTGTCAACAGTACAAAATGTTAGGAAGGAGATACCATCATTGCTCTCTTCAGATATATGTGGTATCCCAGATACTGTAATGGGAGGGGGTACGTGCGGAAATCCAACAACAACCCTGGAAGTAACGAAACCTTAATATAGAATATGGACTTGAATTAACAACAATGTGCCATATCATAAAATACTTAGATGGCAAATAAAAACATGAAAAGATGCTCATTATCATTAGTCAGCACCCGTTACATGCTATCAAGTCAGAACCAAGTCACGGCTAACCACCCTTCAGCTGGCTTTCAGAGACTGTAAACATCTCAGGAGGAGACCGTTCATCTCTCTCCTGCAGTAAAGCTGGTGGATTTTGAACTGCCTGCCTTGGCTTGTTGATACACTAAGCTACCAGAGCTTCCTAGAGAAACACAACTAAAACTACAGTCCAATTACCACTGCTTATCTAATGACCAAAAACCAAGCCAGCTGTACATGTGTCAACAACCCCTCCCCACAGTGCTGACTCCAATGGCTAACTTTTCAAATGCAGATCACCAGTCTTCCCTCTAATGTGCCTCTGGGTATAGCGATACCTCCAAGTCCTTCGGTAAGCAGCTGAATGGGTAAAATATTTGCACCTCCAAGTGACTCTACCTACCTATTAAAATGGCTAAAGTTTAGAAAAAGAAAACCACACCATACCAAGAGCAAACGAGAGAAATCAACTGTAACTCTATTACCCGAGCAACAGTTCCATAAATGTGTAATTATTCTCAAATTAAAAGTTTATTCCTAAAAAAAAATTATTTCTGAAAAAGAAATTCAATTCTGATTTAAACATGAAAGAAACACTGATTTAAAAGACTTCTGTGTAAGAATTTAGTTATTAAAATTATATCTTAGAATCATTTTTAGTTAATTAGTTCCACTGTAAGCCACATTTTCATGATACTTGCAGTAGTAAAGTATAATACTTAGTCTTTTTTTAATTTCTAAATCATTTTACCAAGTATATATCTAGTCTTTAATGTATCTCTGATTTTTCTGTTCCCCTGAGAAAGTTTTGTATTATTTTTCACTGTGAATTGAGTGGCAGTATACACAACAATAATAAGTAGCTCTGGTACTGAGCTGTAGTATTTTGAATTGCCTTATAAACATATGAAAACCGCAATAATTTAAGGAGTCTGAAAACTGATGCCTTTGGATTGTGCTGTTAATATAAAATACTGAATAGAACATGGACTGCCAGAAGAATGATCAAATCAGTCTCCCAAGAAGTCCAGCCAAAAAACTTCTTAAAAGCAAGACTGGTGAAACTTTGTTTCATCAGCTTTGGAAGTGTTATCAGAAGACGCTATCTCTAGACTAGGACATCATGTCATAGATTTCAATAGACTTCATTTTGATCTTGCATATGAGTAGTTGATAATCTGTTCCACACTCAATACCCAGCCTGGTTTTTACTTTTGATAATGAACATATCTCACAGATGTTTCTTCCCACAGATGTAGTCAATCTGATTTGAGCTTAATGTACAGGTGAAGGCTCTATGTAGACATCATTCATAAGTTTTTTGAAATAGTATTTGCAACAAATACATCATTCATTGTACAAAATGCTACCATGTGTTGTTCAGCCACCTACCAAGCCCATATATTCTACCTACCAGTCCCTCAATTTTTGCAATCTAGTCATAATTTATTAATGTATCTTGACTATTTCTTGGAATGTTCTTTTTTAAAAAATTTTTATTTTATTAATTTTAATGAACATTTACAGAGATTTTGGATTTTCATTCATTCATTGTTGTACTTTTTTCTTTACTTCCCTCCCCCCAGTTCCTTTTGATGATGAATATCACAAGAGTCCTCTTCAATTTATTTCCAGCATCATGTTATTTCTAGTAGATCATGTAACTGTCTGATTCAGAATGGCCAATGCCAGTCATTCTCCACTGACTCAGGCTCAGATGTATTTTACGTATTTGGTTTACTTTTTCACAACTTTCAATTTTTTTAGCTCATACTTTGTACATTCCATGTTAATCCAATTAATAGCTTTTTATATCAGTTTCTCCTCATTTTTGTAGACTAGCCACATTTGTGTCTAGCAAATGGAGGTTTTTCATTGGTTGAAAGCTTTACTCCACCCACATCATTAAACCAGATTCTATTAGAAGAAGCAACACTAGAACCCAGTCATATTTTGAGCATCTTCCAATCTGAGGGGCTCAGCTTCTGGTACTATGTCCTACAATGTTCTGTCACTGTCCATAGGTTTAGAAGCCTTGTTATTTCAGAAAAGGATGGCCAGTGCTGTCTTAGTCTGGAAGCTCCACTAAAATCTGTCCACCATGGGTGACCCTTCCAGTACTTTAAATACCGGTGGCATAGCTTCCAGCATCACAGCAATATACAAGTCACCAGAGCACAGCAAAATTAGAGATGAGTATTAAATATAGACACTTTTAAAAATGATTACCTCAAAATCTCAAAAAGAGGTAAAAGAGTTAAGACAAAAAAGATAAAGAAAAAAATTCATTCCAAAAGAAATATAGATTCTTAAGCGATGGGGCAGAGAAAACCTACAAGTAACGTAAAAATGGTTTTTTTCAAGCACAGAAGAAACCCTCACCTAATGCCAAACAAGAACTGTCGTTGTTGTTTCTATGTGCCTTCAAGTCACCTGTGACTCACAGAGACGCCAACACACCTAACCCCATTGTCCCAGTTACTTATAATTCATCTATCTCATCCAGGATTTTACTCTCCTGCACTGTCCCTCTACCATTTCGAGCATGTCCTTCTCCAAGGATTGGTACCTCCTGGTCACGTGCTCAAAGTATGTAAGATGGGCTTCAAAATCCTAGCCTCCAAAGAGAAACTTGATTTCACCCTTTCCAAGACAGACTTATGTTCTTAATGGTTCATATGTTCAAGACTCTTCTCCAGCACCACACTCAAAGGCATCAATTCTTCTGTCCTCCTTAGTCATTGTCCAGCTCTCTGATTTAACTGCAAAGACCATGGCCTGGATCAGGTGCACCATAGTCTCTAGACTGACAGTGACCCTTCCCAGTTCTCTGGAGAGGTTCCTGACAGCAGATTTTCCAAAAGCAATTAGTCTTATGATTTCCTCACTGTTGGTGCCAAGAGTGTTGACTGCGGAGCCAAGCAAGCTGATACTGTTAACAATCTCAATCTCTTCTCCATCTACAATGGTGCTGTCAATCGTCCTAATTTCTTTAAAAAGCACCCCAACTGCCCTCAAGTCAGAGTTGACCCATAAGTAACACTCCACTAGATTTCCAGGCTGTAAATAACATAGGAGACTGTCTATCTTCCTCCATTGGAGCCACTGGTAGGCTCAAACCACCAGAAAAGCTTGATCTTTGTGTTAGCAGATCCACAGTTTCACTACAGAAAATGTAAGGTCCCTACAAGGAGCTCTGGTGGCTTAGTGGTAAGGAATTGTGCTGCCAACACAAAGTCACACAGTTCGAATCCACCAACTGTTCTATGGTAGAGAGATGTGCAATCTCTTTCAGGTACATACTTCAAATCAATCAGCTACTCCAAAGAAAGATGTGCCATTTTTCCCCATGCAATTTATTGCCTCTGAACATGGGCTTGAATATGGTAGAGATAGGGAAGGCAGTACAGGGTAGTGGAAGGTTTCGATTTGCTGTTCACAGGCTCTCTAGAAGCCACAGTCGGCTGGATAGCACCTAACAACACCCATGATGTTCAGATTATTATAGTTAAAAATAAAGTAAGGGCATGGTCCTAAATCCAGAAACAGAGCTTCTCTTGCCTACAACTTTTCTAGTATCCCTATCCTATGATGGATTAATGATAATTTTTAATATACATTAGCTAAGTTACTTGAACTATTATGCAATATAAAGTTTCACCTATCAGGAAAGACAATTCTTAGACAATCTTTCAGACTTGAGGCCAGTTTTGATCCTTTTGGCTCAGAAATACAATTTCTAGGGTAGTTTGACCTTTTCCGGCACTTCTACTGGGCAATCTGAATAGCACTGAAAGTGTATTTATAAGTAGTTAAGACTTGTCTTAAGCTTTCACAGGTGAAGTCACAACTTTGATTTTCATTTCATCCAGTGATTAAGACCCAGAGAGTGAAATGAAAAATAAAGCTGTGCTCCTTACAAATAAAATAACCTGAAATAAAGCGTATATGTTCAGATAACTATGTCCTTGTTACACACACACATATTCTTTACCCTCAATCTCATATAACTTAATCTCCCTGGTCTCAAACAGAAGGATCCAAAATCTCTTTTGTCACAACAAAACAAAATCTTGGCAGCCCAGTTTTCCAACATATCTCCTTACTCTAAAGCTCACAAGTGAAAAGAGAAAAGAAATTATACTCTGGACAAATGAAGTTTTTCGAAGTACAACACTTCCTCAAATCACCTTTTTAAAAAAAACAGATCATTTGACAATAAATGCACTTTCCCCTTTATTAGGACTTTTTTTAAAAAAAAATAAATGGATTAAAAAACAAGAATAGCATTAAATGACTCGGGTTCTTAAAATATGTCTACTCCTTATCTGGAGTGCACAGAAAAGGACAGCTGGTCAAAACAAAACATAATCATATAAACACCAAAGCTGAATGTTAAGCAAAAAGATGGAGTCTGTGTATGGTATGATATTAGAAGCAAAGGATTGGGACTCAATATAAAGATAGAGCAGTAAGCTTTGAGACAAAAAAGAGAAAATTTATGTCTTTATTAAGAAAATAATACAACAGCAATCAAAGGGCCACCTTTCACTTCTAAACAAAGTATAACTACTTTTGATCAGACATTTGATTTGAAAATGTATTTGACTTACTAAAGAGGAAAGCTCAAAAGTATCAGCAAATTTCACTTAAAAGTGAAGAAATTTCACATACAACAATATTCCTTGGTTGTTGTTGTCAGCTGCCATCAAGTATGACTCAGAGTGACCCTATGAACAACAACAGATCTGAACTCTGACCTATCCTGAGCCATCCTCTCCATCTCTGACATACGTAAAGTCCAATGCTGCTGTTACTGTGTTAATCTACTTCTTTTGCTGACCCTCAACCTTTCCAAACATGCAGCTTCTCCCTGAAAAATAGCCTCTTTTAGCAACATACCCAAAGTATGTGACACTGAGTGTCTCCATCCGTGCCTCCAAGGAGCATTCTGGCTACACTTTAACCAAGATGTAACCTGTTTGTTCTTTTGATATTCCATGGGATAGTCAGTATTCTAATTCAAGATCACATTTCAAAAGCATCAATTCTTCTGTCATCCTTATTATGGGCCAGCTCTCAGATTCACTGGTTGTTGTTGTGTATTAACAGAATCAAAACTGACCCATAGCTGACCTCCAGCAGGTTTTCAGAGGCTGTAAATTGCAGAGGAACTTTCTGCCCGTCTTTTTCCCATGGATTTGAACCATGTGCCTTTTAGATTGCAGTAGGTTTTCTTACCACTAGCCTCCCGGAGCTAGTTACTAGAGATGGGCAAGGAGAAGAAATCACTCTAAAATGTTGATACTTGTTATTCTTGGTGATGGGAAAAGCAGAAGAGAATTTGGATGTAATGAGCCCTGCTTTACCAAAGTAAACAATGCCATTAAGAAGTACACAGAGGAAAGAGATATTTATGCTACAGAAGATACCACAAATAATTTGGAAATATAACCCAAAACAAGGGTGATGTCACATATGTAGGTATATAGACATATGCATGTACAGGTAAGCACAGGTGTGTACATACATGTGATGGTGAAAATAAGATTACTTGACTGGGAGTCACATTGGAATACACCATGTGATGAAATGTGACGCTTAGAGAGGACATGACTAGGTTGGAGTGGGAGGAGGAGTCTGGCCAGTTCATAAGAAGAGAAAAAGCTCCTCCTTCTCCTCCAGTTCTTTCTGGAAAGGTCTCACTGCATACAAGGGCAAAATTGTCAGACATGGCTTGGTCTGTACCATGCTCTAAAGTTGGAGGCTACCTTAATAACTGTTGAAATCTCACCTTTCACCAGTGGATGCACCACCCAGACTTCACAGGAGGGAATATGGATACCTGTAATGGGACTTCCCAACTTGTGGACACAGATGTAGATGCTTCCTAAATTTCATTATGACACAGATTTACCCTTCTAATCTATATTTTACTAAGTCAGTTTATTAACATTCTGATCCATAATAAACTCTGTCCGCTGAAGTGAGTGGTTTCATTTTACCTTCATGACCTTGACCCTTAAGACAAATATGCACACAGATGAAAGTATCTATATGCAGTGCACATACTGTTAGGTATGGGCATACACATCACAGAGATTACAATTACAGACAATTCTCAGACTTGTGAAAATGGATTCTTATGTTTGAAAACTTCAGACCTAACTTTCAAGAGACAATTCAGTTACCACATAAACTCACATGAGGTAAGTAGCGTCTGGAGTCTTAAAAGATTATACATAGCTACTGAAGATACAACAGTCTCATTAGGAGCAAAAAATAAAGAAGGAAAACTCAAGCCTCAGAGGAGCAGCTAATCTACAAGGGCTAACAGAGTACACAAACCACACAGCCTCATCTACTCCAGTCCAGAAAAAAATAGATGATGTCTTTCTACCCTATCAACTTTGCTAATTCGCATCATAATGCATTCTTATCAGAGTGGGACTAAAATACTACTCACCTGGCCAGAATAGGGAACATAGATTTAATGTTGCCAACTGACTGAGTTATCTCATGAAAATAAGGTTGTAAA
Organism: Elephantulus edwardii; assembly: GCF_000299155.1. Taxonomy (NCBI): domain Eukaryota; kingdom Metazoa; phylum Chordata; class Mammalia; order Macroscelidea; family Macroscelididae; genus Elephantulus; species Elephantulus edwardii. The sequence goes on from NW_006400073.1 coordinate 2,404,204, forward strand.
CCTTTGGATTCCTAAAAAAGTCCAGACTTAATGTACCAGTTGAAGCTATAGTATTCTTAAAAACTACCACTCTGACAAACTCTTTAACCCTTGAACAAAAATTATCTCAATGTCATTGTTCTCATTAAAATATCACTTTATTTGTTGTTACTGTTAGATGCCTTCAAGTCAACAATATGTAGTCAGTCACCAAACTATGAACGCATATCACAAAACCTTGCCCTATCATTAATTTTTAAATCTATTTTATTTGAGTAAAAGTTAAAAATCACATTTTTTTCATTCATTCATTGGCATTAATTACCACTGACCAATATAATTGACTTATTATAATATCGCAGAAGAAACATTAGGTCTGGTTCAAATTGGTTTTTTGTCAAACATTCTTCTAGGTGGTATAGCACGGGTCTGTGCATTGCTGTACAGAAATAACTCGTGGCTGCTGTGATGCTAAACACTGTGATGTGACACTGATGTGTCAAATGTGATAATGGTTACCCATGGAGGACAGTGTTTGGTGGAGCTTCCCGATTAAAACAAGCTTGTAAGCAGGAGTGGCATCCACTTCCAAAACAGCTTGCCTCCGTAAACTCTATGAACAGTGCTCAGACCTTTCGTTCATAGGGTCGCTATGAGTTGTCTACAACTTGATGGCACCTAAGAATAACATCTAAGAAAATCTCATCTTATCTTGAGTGATCATCAAGAACAAGCTCACTGCTGAAGTCTACAGTTGCAGTCACAGTGTAAACCCATCTGGATGACACTCCTTTCTCCCTCTGACACTCTACAAGGACACTGCATGATGTCCTTCTCCAAAGACTGGCCTCTCCCAAAAAAGTATGAAAGACAAAGCTTTACCATCCCTGCACGTATGCCACTTTTAAGGAAATAATGGATTGATGGCAATTGTCACATGGCTATTAACATAGGGAACCAAGCTGTTAACTCAGAGGCCATGGCTATTGGGCAATTAGAATCCACCAACAATTTCCTGCCTTTTGATCTGCAGCCTCAAACCACCTGCCAGCAGGTCAACTATAAGTCACTTCCAACTCAACCACAATGAGTTTCAGTTTTTGAGTTATGAAACCAAAAGATCAACAATTACTCTAATGTAAAAATGAGCTGATAAGGGGACAGGGAGACCAGAGTTCAGAACTAGAGTAGAGAATAGAACACCAGAGCAAATTCAAGCAAAAGCTGACCTTATAAAAAAATGTCATTGAACAATTTATATGGAAGTTGTCAAACTGAAACCTAACGTGCTACATAAACTTTCAATGAAAACACAATAGAATACTTAAAATATAATAAAGCAGAGACATTTTACTAGCGTCTTATGTCCCAATAAAGGTTTAAGTGAATGTAACAGACACAATGCTAGAGGGTAATTTTTAAAACTAGCAAGTATATAAAAGCTGAAAACTCCTTGTAAGATGACATAGAAGTTACTAAAGATATTTCCTTAAAACAAAAGTGAATTGTCATCTATAATTATATCTGTATTATTAGATGTCTAAAACTTTTTTTTTCCTGTCCACTTTTTTTAAAATGTTCTTTTATACTAGTTTATTTACAAATTTCTAATACACTGTTGTTGGGGTTTTTTTAGGTGCTCCATAAACTTTTTTTTTTAGATTTCCATTCATTCATTGTTACACAATTTCCTCCCTGGCCACCCCTCCTCCCAGGTAACTTTTCTCTTTGAAAAGTAAAAAAAAAATTTTTTTTCATTGTTATACAACCCCCCATCACCCCAGTCCACTCTATTATCCAGGTTTCATTTCTTAAGTAAATAGAAAAAGAAGTATCAACTTCAACAGGTGGAGATTTCTTAAAATACTATCTAATCATAGTAGCTTAGGTAAAAAACTAACCAAACACAGAAATGGTGAAAGGAAAATGTCTACTTAAGTTTTCACTTCTTCAAAAACAAGTTTTTCAAAATGTGAAGATGTCAAGTCCCCATTAAACACATATTCTAGAGTCTGTTTTTAGTGCTTTCGCCAAATCACTTGCAATGTATCATAAAATGCAGATTTTTAGTCTCTACTGTAGACTTAGGAATCGACATATTTTAAAACTAAGTTCCAGCAATGAACACTGTTTAACAATTTCCTTAAAGTGAACTCTTTGCAGATTAAAGTCTGAAGCTGTTTTAAGCACAATTTGTATATATATGAAGTAAAGAAAGACCCTCAACTGGGTGGACTGACACAGTGACTACTGCAATGGGCTCTTGTGTGTTAGCAAGTGTGACAGAACAGGGTTCATATCTTTTGTTCACAGGGTCACTATAAGTTATAGTCAACTCGATGGCACCTAACAACAACAATTAACATGTCCCAAGTAATGTTTATTAACTTCTCCAACTATGTAACAGAAAATTTTTAACCAAACAGCACAATCCTCAAATCCAGCTGCACATCAGAATTACTTGAGAAGCTTCTGAAACATACTATTGTTGTTGTTGTTAAGTGCCGTCGAATCATAGGTGACTCATAGCGACTCTATGAACGAAAGTCCTCAACACTTGTGTGACTTTCATCCTTTCTCCAGGTTCATAGGGTTTCCAGAGGCAAGCTATTACAGAAGTGGATGCGACTCCTGCTTCCAAGCTTGTTTTCATCAGGGGAGCTCCACCCAACACTGTCCACCATGGGTGACCGTTATCGCATTTGACATGTCAGTGTCACGGTGTTCATCTTCACAGCAACCACAAGTTACCTCTGTATGGCAAGTGGACAAACCAGGGCTATACCACCTAGAAGAATGTTTGAACATAAATAATGAAAAACAGGCCTGAGGGCCACAGATTAGAAGTTACCCACCTTTGGCTTGATAGCATCACTTTCTCTCCAGTAGGCCAACTGATCTCTATGTTGGTGTTATTGTTAAGTGCCATCGAGTCATAGGCAACTCAAAGCAACCCTATGCAACAAATTAATCAGGTTCTTTGAAAGTAGCGAAGGACATCAGTATTGACGGCCCTCCAGTTTATTTCTAAAGTGATACCATATTTATGGACATATTGCATTGGGAAAGTCTGTAGTCAGGCACCTTTCCAAATTATCAAGGTGCAATGATACTAGTTTGAGAACTAAGGTGTGCCTGTTTCAGGGCATAGTCTTTTGAGTGACTTGCTATGCATCCGAGAGCTGGACAATTATTAAGGATGACAGAAGAAGAAATGATGCCTTCGAATTGTGGTGTTGGAGAAGAGTACTTAGTATCCTATGGACTTCCAAAAAGAACAAATAGCTGTATCTTGGAGAAAGTACAGCCAGATTGCTCCTTGGAGCCTTATCTCATATACTTTTGGGCATGTTGCTACGAGGGGTTATTCCTTGTACAGTGGCATCATGTGTGGAGAGGTGGAGGGAAGGTGAAGGACAGGAAGACACTCAACCAGGTGGACTGAAACAGTGGCTCCAACAATGGACTCAAAGGTGTCAGAGATTGTGAAGATGGCACAGGATAAGGCAGAGTTCACTATGAGTTGTACCTGACTCGACAGTACTCAACAAAAACAATAACAACAGTGACAAGGGGTGCTATTCAGTATTAAAGAGAATTGAAATCCTGATACATGCCCTACACAGATGAGCCTTAAAATCATCAAGCTGAGCCAAAGAAGTCAGTTGTGAAAGGTCAACTACTGTACAATCCCCCTAACATAAAATAAACAAGTATACAGAAAAGAGAGATTGTTAGTGGTTACTGGGACAGGAAGGGAGAGAGGAAGAAAAAGATTTTGCTTAGAGGATACACTGTTTACAGGTTAGACAGGTAACAGGGTTACACTTCTTGGGAAAAGGATAGGAGAAGAGCTGCACAACTTAAAGACTATCATCAACATCACTAATGCCTACATGTAGAAATCTCTCTGACAGTGTATGCTTTTTGTACATGTGTTTTCAACATGGTAACATTTAAAATTTCAAAAATTCACAGAAATCAGATAATACACTAGATATTCTAATGGTGGTCAGAAAACCTTGCTTTTTAATTGTACTCTCCCAAAACCAAAGTAAAGAATCTCTGTTTTACTGAGTTTAATGATATAAATAGAAGTTATAAGCAGCAGCAATAAGAGAAATAAAGCCTGACTGAGAAATTCTGGACATTCCTCTCACTTTTAAGATAAACCCTATAAAAAGGGAGATGGAAGGAACAGAAGACATACAGGGTTTCTGAAACTGCCAGCAATGGACCCTGTGCTCTGCTTCTCCCAGATGGGACTACCACGTGTGCATGAATTACCAGTGCCTTCTCACTTCTTTGAGAACTCCAAGGACTCACCTTGGCACATCATGAATGCGGAATTTTTGGACGCAGAATATCTATGAGGACACTGTAGAAGAGTAACTTCTGGAATATTGACAAATCTTCCTAATGCTAAGTTACTGAGAGGTAAGAAGAAATTATACCAGTGAAGCACTCAGTCAAATATTTCAAACAGTAATGGTTTTCTTTTTGTGTGTGGATTTATGATACTCTGTGGCATAGTCTATCATACTATTATCAAGAAGAAATCTGACAAGCAAACTTAAGAGAGTGTAATTTGCCTACAGGACAAGTTACATAATGTGATAATTTGCTTGGCCATTCCAATGGGAGTAAAATTACAAAGAATCTATCAATGCTGAGATCTTGGGGTGGGGGTGTTGTTTTTGGAGGGTTTTGTGTGTTTTTCTTTAACACCAACATACAAGTTCAAAGAAGAACCTTTCAAACATTTTGGGGTGTGTGCTTCTTAGAACAAAAACTTACACTTGGAACTTTTGACTCCAAATATTGTACCCTGTTCCAGTATAAGGCAGAATAAATTACCTCCAGTTTTAATCAGAAAACCATCCTAAATTTTATATCTTGCATGGGAAAATATTTCTAAGATTTAGAGATTGGAAAATAAGGCATTCTCATTTCTATTATGAATAAATTTCTAGAAATTCATATGGACAACATTGTCACTGCTGTTACAACCTTTTAGCATTCTTTAAATGCAAGCTATTTGACAACCAACTCTCTGTAAAATATTATTTCACCTGCAAGTCTATATATACTTTTAACAGTCTAAAAACACAAGGTTTCTAAACTTAATGTGAATAGTATAACCTACAGTCTTGTTAAAATCAGATACTGGAGCAGGATACTCTATTTCTACAAAAACTCAGAGCACACTTGATTAGCAAAGGTTTAGAGGAATGAATGTAATGTGGTCCTATAAAGATAACATAAAATAAGAATTTGTATAATTTTAATTTTAATTTGTATCAACAGATAATTTAGCTTTTTCATAACTGAAATCCAAGTACATTTTATACTTAGACTACAAATTTAGACTAGCCATGTGTACCAAAAGGCCACAAATCACATACAACTGGCATCTATCATACTGAGTATAGCCTTGTTGTTATGTGCTCTCAAGTTGCCTGTGACTCATAGTAACCCTATCTACATTTAACTCTGAACTCGGTCCTATCCTAAGCCAATCTCATCATTTCCAACAGACCTAATCCCATTTCTCCAGTCACTGAGTTAATTCTTCTCATCTTGGGAGTTCTTCTCCTGCTCTATCCTTCCTTTTTTTCCAAGCATGATATCCCTCTCCCAGAACTGATTCCTCCTGACCACATGCTCAAAGTATGTAAGATGGAGCTGCAAAATCTTTGCCTCCAGGGAGCAGCTTGGTTTCATCCTCTCTAGGCCAGATCTGTTTGTTCTCCTGGTAGTCTACTCCAGCATCACAAGACAAAGGCATCGAAGAAAACTGAATTTTATTCTTTGTCTACTTTTCCTGTTGTTATTATTTAAGTACCGTTGAGCTAACTGAATACAATATGAGAGCTCTGGTGGCCTAGTAGCAAGAAACTGCACTGTTTCAATTCAATTGTGTGCTGCACAATCTAGAAGCCATACGGTTTGAGGCCACCAGCTGCTCTGGGGGAGAAGGATTAACAATCTCCTCCCATGTGATTAACAGCCTTAGAAAACCCCAATCATCTAGTCAGTTCCAACTTGACAACAACGTGAGTGTGAGAGTGTGTGTGCGCACGCATGCGCGCTCTCATTATAGGTAGCAGTAGGCGTGGCATCCACTTCCTAAACAACATGCCTCTGGAAACTCTATGAACTTAGATAAATGTCAACAGTTATAGAAAGGCTTTAGGCCTTTTGTTTGTAGAGTCACTATGAGTTGTGCCCAACTCGACTGCAATTCAACAACAATCAACAACCTCAAACATAACAGAACAAAATGTGCCATGGTCACAAGTAACTCTGAGTCCGTAATTATAAATTCTTTTTCACATACCTGTTACTTTTCTAAGCATGGTGTCCTTCTCCAGGGGCTGATACCTCCTGATAATTTGCCCAAACAATATGCTTCAAAGAACACTTTAACTGTAGGTCGAAAGAGCACCCTGGTTATGCCCTTTCCAAGACTGATTTATTTGTTCATCTGGCTATCAAATTCCTTATCAGACAAGTCTCAGATACTATTCTGTGGTATCAGTAGATGAGAAGAATATTTTTCTTTTTCATTTTACTTTTAGATTGTTCTGTTGTCAAGATAGCCAGACAACCAAGACTAAGAGCTGAAGCTCTGGCAAGATACAGGAAGCCAAAAACTAGGCAAGAAGGAAGAGGTGAAAGTTGGGTAACAGCAAGAACAGCAAAACTGGGTAGGCACAGGAGGTCATGAGGACAGTGCAGGACCAGAGAGAACTGTGATCTGCTGTACAGAGGACTGAAGGAGGAGTTAACCTGAAGGCAACTAACAACAACAAAAACCTTACGGATATACTTGGATATACTTATGGATAACTATGGCTAAAAATATGTAGTCTGGTGGCCTAGTGGCAAAAAGCTGCACTGCAATCCCAAAGGCAAGTGGTTTGAGGCCACCAGCTGCTCTGCTGGAAAAGTATGGGCAATGTCCTCCCATGCAATTAACTGCCTCTGAAAACCCACGGGAGAGTCAGGTATGGTTCGATGGTACACAATAACAACAAAAGCAAAATGTAAGGATTTATTATTATTATTATTATTATTATTACTACTACTACTATTATTAGGAAAGGAAAAGGGGGTAAGGCGAAGGTACTACTGTAATAGTGGGAGAGAGAGATGTTTAAAATAAACAATATTTTTATTGCTTCCATCTAACTTTTCAACTCTTGTTAATCTGCCAAGATTTATTCTATTTGTATACAAGTCGTTTTATTTTGTATCAGTGCTCCAAAACAGTATTTGTACTTTTTGTGACTGTCTTATGGCACTCAAGACAGGTTTTCTACTTTCATGCATGATAGGCAGTATTTCACAAATTCTTAACCATCTTTAATTGGTAACATTCCACAGCATGAATATACTTGTTCCTTAGCCATTCATTAGCTAATAGGCACTTGGATTATTTCCAATTCTTTTCTATTATAAAAAGTTTTGCAATAATATGAATGTTTGAATTGCCAGTCTCATTTCCTAGAGATATATATCTACTAGCTGAATTGCTGAATCAAATGGTATTTATATTCCTAATTTTCTAAAGTAGCATCAAACTTCTTTCCATAATCTGCACATCATTTTACATTCCCAGCAAAAGTGTAGGAGAATCCTAATCATTCCCCATTGTCATCAGCTTTGTTTTTTAATGTTGTGTTGAATGAGATGATGCTTCATTGTTTGCATTTGCATCTCAGGAGAAAAGAGTCAAACTGTCAATGAATTCACCTTACTTGGATCAACAATTCACTTGCTATCTGCAGTCACCAGATCAGAAGACATATTGTACTGGGAAGGTCTGTAGTCAGATACCTCTCAAAATTATTGAGGAATAATGATGTCAGCTTGAGGACTAAGGTGCACCTGAATTAGGCCATGGTCTTTTCAGTCACTTGTTGTACACCTGAGAGATTGACAATGACTAAGGATAATGGTGCAGAGATTGTGAGAGCAGCACAAGATAGGACAGGGTTCAGGTCTGTTGTTCATATCCAAGCTCCACAGCACTAAACAACAATAGCTAATGATCTTAAGAATTTTTTCATGTGTTTGTTGACCATATGTATGACGTCAGTGGCTTCCCTATGAAAGCAACACTATTCTTCCTCAGCTTTTAATTCCCAGCACAACAGACCATGTAACTGATTCAAAGTGGCTCATGCTTGTCCATCTCAGTACACTGACTCCTAGATATGAACCTTCATGCCTTGCATTTAATTTTTTTTACAACTTCAATTTTTCCTACCTTCGGACTTTGTACATTCCATGATACAATTATTAATGGCTGTTTGCAGCTGTTTCTACTTATTTTTAAATTACTTCCTCTCTGGACTCTGTGACTCGAATGATCCACATTCTTCGTATGTGTAGGGTTTTCGGAGGCCCATTGTTTCAGAAGTGGGTGGCCAGTCTTTCTTCCTAATCTGCCTTAACCTAGAAGCTCTACTGCATTCTCTCCACCGAGGGTGACCCTTCTGGTACCTGAGACACGGATGGCACAGGCTCCACCATCAGAGCATCCCAAAAGCTACAATGGTATAGTAGATTGACCGAAAAGTGCTGTAATAATAGGAGCAAACAGTAATACCTAAGCCCATGTACATCTAATATATAAATTAATTGGCAGCATGCAAATCATTCGTCAATTAACAGAACTTGCAGATAAGTATTGTACCTCTACAAGCAAACTGAAGACAATCAGGCACACAAATATTATGGCACAGAACACCCTTTTCAGACCACAGATGGGGCCCATGTTTGCGCAGCAGAATGGGGTCTTGGGTAGAGGCACTGGCACAACAGTGGTGCAGCTAGATCTTTGATACTGGTTTTAAGCAGAGACCTGAGGGCCGCTAGGAGCAAAACCACGAGACCAATAGAATGCCAATCAAAAAATTGGCAAAAGTAAATCTTGTCTTATCAGAAATTACTAGACACACATGGATTAAACACTACTGAAAGAATAGATTTTTAAAAGAACAATACCTCACATGATCCAAGTATACTGTTACATCACGAAGCAAGCCTATTAAACTTCTTTATAATTTAAAACCCAATGGAACAACTATGCTCTGTACACATGGAATTTTTAAGAGTTGGAATTAACTCGATAATTAACAAAGTATTTTCTCATTAAATTAAACAAAAAACAAAGCTTCTATTTAATAGTAAAAATTTAGTCTTTAAGAGGTATGTGCTTTTACAATAGTATTTTATTCTCTTATAAGCTTAGAGGGGAAAAATGCAGCTGTATTCGGTCCTCTAAGATTCATTAAAACCTTGTTAGATGAAATTTATATTAAAAAAATTAAAAATAAATTTAAAATTGAAAATATTGGAACACTCAAAAATACATAGAAACTGAACACCACGCTTCCAAATAGAAACCAGGACAAAAAATCACTTATAAAGCATTCAACAAATTACAACAAAGAAAAACAAAATTGATAATACTTTAGTTAATACTGGCAATAAATTGTTAAGTAAACACCATGGAAGGGATATATGGCTCAAAGCTACATGAGTGTATATCTTTTTTTTTTTTACTTGCTAAAAGTGAAGAGGACTTTATTATTTTTTTTTAATTTTATTAGTTTTAATGAACATTTACAGAGATTTTGGATTTTCATTCATTCACTGTTGCACTGTTTTCTCCACCCTCATCCCCAGTTTGTTCTTCTTCCCCTCCCCCAATGTCTGTTTTAATTGTCTAATTGCCACAGTGCTTGTCAAAGCCAGTTCTGATTAATCTCCTTTGTCAGTGTGTCCCTTGCCATTCCCTATCACTCCTCCCTGAGAGA
>NW_006400073.1:2419417-2425021 GCF_000299155.1 Elephantulus edwardii
GCCAAGACTGTTGACTGTGGAGCCGAGCAAACTGAAGCTGTGAACACTCTCAATCTCTTCGTCATCCATCCTGATGCTGCCAATTGGTCCAGTGGCGAGAATCTTTGTCTTCTTTACATTGAGCCTTAGTCCATAGTGAAGGCTGCAGTCCTTGACCCTTCACAGCAAGTCCATGAGGTCCTCCTCAGTTTCAGCAAGCAGGGTTGTGTCATCTGCATAACGGAGATTGTTAATAGACCTTACACCAATCCTGATCGTATACTTAGAAAACCCTAAACACTCAGCAAGAAAACTACTGGACGTAGGAGTGTATATCTTAATAACAGTCATATTAACCGGCCTTCCTTGTTTGCATATGGATCATATCCTATCAATCACAACACTGTACTTCAGGACAGAACTGAAAGAGGTCTTGAAAGTCTATCAGAAGGCTTCAACGTCTCTCAAAGCACTTTAGGGGCCTTCAAAGTCATTTTTCCCCCTAATTAATGTTAAACCAGAGGCACAGTTAACAAACACTCAGAACTTCAAAAGAACAAACTGATACCTTTTACATTTTGTTATGAGATAGTCTACATCCCACTATCACAAAGCAGTTCTAATGACTGCTCCAATCATTGCTAGCTCAGGCCTGCAGAGGCAACAAGGTCAAAAAGAGTGGTTCTGCAGAGATGCTATCAGAAAGGATTGGGGTTTTCATTTAAAAGAAAATCTTACCTGAGTCTTTTAACATTTGTTATTGTTATTGTTTTTATGTGCCACTGAGTTGCTTGAGACTCATAGGGACCCTATGTACAAAAGCCCTAAACCCTGCTCTATCCTGTGCCAACCTCACTGTCTCCAACACACCTACTCCCATTATCCCAATGACTGAATCGACCCATCTCCTCGAGGGTCTTCTTCTCATTTGCTGTCTCTCCACCCTCCCAAACATGATGTTCCTCTCCAAGGACTGGTCCCTTGCAACATGCCCAAAGTGTGTCAGACAAAGATTCAGAATCCTTGCCTCCAAGGAGCAACCCAGTTCCACCCTCTCCAGGACTACTGGCATGTTAATTGCATGGAAGGACATTGCCCACCCTTCTCCAGCAGAGCAGCTGGTGGCCTCAAACCATGTGCCTTTGGGATTGCAGTGCAGCTTCTTGCCACTAGGCCACCAGACTACATATTTTTCACCATAGTTAAAAAAGTATATCTGGAGAGTCAGGTATGGGTCGGTTCCGACTCAATGGTACACAATAACAACAAAAGCAAAACGTAAGGATTGATGATGATGATGATGATGATGATGATGATGATGGTGAAAGGAAAAAGGGGCAAGGTGAAGGGACTACTGGCTGGAAGACATTTGTTCTCATTCCAAAGAAGGGCGACCCAACAGCATGTGGAAATTATCGAACAATATCATTAATATCACATGCAAGCAAGATTTTGCTGAAAATTATCCAAAAACGACAGGAGCAATTGTCAACAGAGAACTACCAGATGTGTGGCTGGATTTAGAAGAAGTCATGGTACTAGGAATCTTAAAGCTAATGTTAGATGGATCCTGGCAGAAAGCAGAGAGTATAAGAAGAATGTCTATCTGTGCTTCATTGACTATACAAAGGCTTTTGACTGTATGGATCACAACAAACTGTAGTTGACTCTGAGAAGAATGGGAATCCGAGAACATCTGATTGTATATAAGCGAAACCTATACTTGAATCAAGAGGCAGTCGTCAGAACAGAGCAAGGAGACATGGTTATATAACTATAACAACTATAACTATAAAATCATTTTCTGTCTCATCTGCCCAGTGCACTGCCAACACAGAGGCATACAGTTCAAATCAACTGGCAGTCTGTGGGAGATCTCCTCTCGTTTGATTTACTGCCTCTGGAAACCTGCTGGAGGGTCAGCTAGGAGTCAGGTCTGACTTGGTACACAACAACAGCAGCAAGGTAGGAATTACCCCTTCACCAGTGCAGTAAAAACGAAGGAAACAAAACAAATAGAAATCACTTATTTTTAAAGTTAAAATCCTTATTGTTAAGGAAATACTACAGATGTTACTAAAGTTGTTAATAAGTTGTTCTGGATCCATTTAAATCCCAAAAGTTTTTATGTTATCTCTTCCAAATCTCATTTGAAATTACAGTGAGGATTCCAACCAAATCACTCTCAAGAGATGGCACCAAGCACAAGACCATTTACAGAAACAGTCACCAAAGTACCTGTCAGAACAGACAGTTCACCAAAGGAATCAAGATTCTCCCTGCTAAGGAGCTCTCTCGGCTCTTATTTGACCTGAATTTATCACCAACGCACCAGTTCCTATCAAGTTCAAAAGGACACTTGAGGACAGATGACACAACTGGGTCACCCAATTCCATGAAACCACAAATCTGGGTTCTAGGAGAGAAAAAAATGTTTTTCAAATCTTTGCACTTCAATATCAATAAAAGCAATGATTCTAAAACTATGACATTGTCTTCTTCACCAACACACACCAAGTGCTTGTTTTAAAAATATAATTTAAGATTATCCTTTATGAAGCAGTAAAAACTATTTTTAATCATTCTTGCTCTCAGAGTCCATTCTCTGTGATAAAATGGAAAGTACACACAAAACATACTTTAACAGAAAGCTGCTTCAAGATTAACTGAATGAGATCAAAATGAATAAATCTCATTTTTTATGAAAAAAAATTTATTTAAAAGGTCAGTGGTTACCAAAAACATTTTGAGAACTAACCATGGTCTAAACCTCGTCATGTTCAATCTCTGTTCAATCCCTCTTTCTTCCATAAAAGTCAATCTGCCCTTCCACTTAACTTGCACAGACATTTTCCTCAATCCATCTCTATTTTCCATTTTAATAAAAGTTTACAAAATGTATTCGTTCTCATTCACATTCTGTTTTAAGACATTAATTACAATTGATTAAGGTAATTAATTACAATGTCTTGTTAAATCTCTATTGTTTGATATCTACCTCTTGCACAACTTATGTCATCTGGTGTCTGCTTCTAAGAAGACACTGAATAACACTTGATGGTTTTATTACTGACATTTAAATGTCATTGTTGTTATGTGCCATCAAGTCCCATGCGACTCATAATGACCCTGTGTACAACAGCTCTGGAACCTGCCCTGTCCTAAGCCAGTCTCACTGACTCCAACACACCTACCCCCATTACTCCAGTTACTATATCAATCCATCTCATCAGGCATCTTCCTCTCCTGCATTGTCCCTCCTCCCTTCCAAACATAATATCCTTTTAAAAGGATTGTTCCCTCCTGGCCACATGCCCAAAGTAGTCCAGACAAGCTTCAAAACCCTAGTCTCTAAGAAAAAACTTGGTTTCACCCTCTCCAAGGCAGACCTATTTGTTTTCTTGGCAGTCCACAATAAATTCAAAACTCTTCTCCAGTACCATAACTCAAATGCATCAATTCTTCTGTTATCCCTTGTCACTGTCCAGCTCTCTGATGTAAAGCAAATAACTGCGAAGACCATGGACTGGATCAGGTGCCCTTTAGTCTCTAGACTGACATCACTGCTTTGGAAAGGTCCCTGACAGTAGGTTTACCTAATGCAATTCGGTTTTTTTATTTCCTGACGGCTGGTGCCAAGAGTGTTGATTGTGGAGCCAAGCAAACAATGTTTTTCTACTTGCTTAGTTTTCATTTGTAATATGACATAAACCAAATCCACTGGAATAGGCTCTATTTGAACTCACAGAGACCCCACTGGGCAGAGTGAGAAGGGCCTGTAGCATTTCCACAGCTATACATCTTTTTAGATACAACGCGTTACCAGCTTACCACGTGTTTCTCCCACAGAGCAGATGGAGGCTTCAAACCATTAGCCTTTCACTGGCAGTTTAATGCTTTAGCAATTGTAACACCAGAGTCTTCTCTAATGTAATAAATATGTATAACCAAAATTCACCTAAGCAAGTTCTGGAAGGTTCTTGATAACTTTTATAAGTATAAAGAAGGGAATCCTAAAAATATTAAAAAACCAATGATTTTAATTTAAGAACTGATTCACTCAATTTCAAACATGACCTAGTTGATGCATCCTATTTCAGAACTATTTCCACTATACCGTTTTAAAAGTATTCAATAGAATACTAACTTGAAAGAAATCTGTGCTCTATTATGAATAACAGCAGATATCTATACTATATAAAAATAAACTTTATACTGTACTTACAAAGGAGGACAGTCTGTACTCACCTGGAATAAGAATGAGCAGTGGATAGCCAAATATTTGAGAAAAGTTATGCAATGTATGGTCAGTGACTTCCATCAACAATATCTTCTTTGCCATGACACAAGAACAGGATGGTGGCGCCTTCTATTACTGAATATTAGAATCAAAGATTCCATAAAATCATCCTGACCAGAAGGGGAAATGCAGAATAGAACTGTAAATTCACATGGACTCTTGATTTCCTAGAACCAAAGAAGTTGGATGAAACCAGAAAATATTTCCTTGAGACAAAGTTAAAACCTTTAAAAACATGCCTAGAAAAATATATATTCTCTGAAGTGTATACAATCCTTTAGCCTAACCAATGAAAAATGTCTTGACTGTTTTGCACATTCAGGAACTATCTGTATGGCCTAAAATTAACAAGAGCCATTTCAAAGACCACAGAGGAACCTCAAGATATTTAACGAAGGTAATGAATTTAATGAACTCAATTAATATGGGGAGGAACAATTTAAAAAGGAGGGTTAAAATAGCTACACAAGCTAGAGAACGCAGTCTATGTCACGGAACTGAATGTGCAGCAATGGTTGATCTAGTGTATGTTTTCCAGTGTATGTTCTCAACAACAAAGTAAATAAAATTGTTCCCAAACATGATTCATTTTCAAAATCTGTCACCTGAACAATCCACGAAATTCAACCACACTGACAAAGCAAATAACAAGAAACATATGATCCTAACAACTGATGCAGAAAAGGCATTTGAAAAAATTCAACACCCCTTCTAATTAACATACTCAGCAGAATAAGAACAGAAGGGAATTTCCTCAACAAGTGAAAAGTATAACCAAGAGCCAGTATCATTCTCAATGGAGAAAGATTAACCAGACAGGAATGCCCATTATCACAACTTGTATGCAATACTGTATTGGAAGTACTTGGCTAGAGCAATACAACAAGAGAAAGAAATAAAAGGCACCCAGACCAGCAAAGATATGGATTAAACCATCACTAAATGCAGATAATATGACAGCGTACACAGAAAACTCCAAGAACTAAGATTGGCAGGATACAAGATCAATATACAAAAATTAGTGAAATTACTCTACACACAGTAACAAAGAAAACTCTGAAAAGGAAACCAAGAAAGGGATGCCATTTATAATAGTCAACAAAAACTGAAACACTTGGGAATGAACCTAACTAAAGACATAAATACTATAACTAGAACCCTGAAGATTTATCTCTTGACTCTGATTTGTTTGAAGCAATTAATATAAGTGGTGTATTTCAAGGGGGGTGGGGGAATGACCTTGTTGTTGTTGTTACGTGCCGTCAAGTCGCTTGCAACTCATAGCGACCCTATGTACAACAGCCCTAAACTCCGCTCTATCCTGT
>NW_006400073.1:2426501-2427804 GCF_000299155.1 Elephantulus edwardii
AATTCTTCTGTGTCTTCCAATTTCTTTCAATACAGTGACTCAGTATATTCCTTCCATCTTCTTTTAATACTTCCTGGATCATTTAACATTCTGCCAAAAGCATCCTTGATTATACAAAGAAAACTACTACAGAACATTTCTGTGAGACACAATAAAAGACCTAACAGAAAAAATGTTCCCTGTTCATGGACAGGAAGTCACAATATTGAAAAAAATTACAACTCTATCAAAATCAAGTGCTTCAACTAGCTTGCTGAGACTTGAAGCACTTGTTGTAGAAGATCTAGGAATGCAGACTTCAGTATGGATTCCATCTAAATGTCAAGAAAACAAAGATTCTCACCACTGGACCAACAGGCAACACCATGATGGATAGAGAGACTGAAACTATAAAAAACTTAATCTTACTTGGGATCTACAATTAACACTCTTGGTACCAGCAGTTGGGAAATAAAGAGACGCACTGCAGTGGAAAAGTCCACAGTTAGGGACCTCTCCAAATTATTAAGGAATAATTATGTCAGTTTGACGATTAAGGTACATGTGATTCAGGCCATGGTCTTTCTGATCACTTGTGATTCATCTAAGAGCCTGACAGTGAATAAGGATGATAGAAGAAGAATTGATACTTCTGAGCTGTGGTGTTGAAGAAGAGCACTGAACATCCTATGAACCATCAAGAGAACAGATATGTCTCAGAGAAGAAGCATCCTGAGTGCTTTCTGGAGATAGGGATGATGAGGCTTTATCTCACATATTTTGGGCATGTTGCTAGGAGGGGCTATTCCTTGGAGAGGGACCTAATGCTAGCAAAGGTAGAGGGTCAGGAAAGGAGAGGTTTGACCAGTTACACTGACAGAGTTCAGATCTTTTGTTCATAGGGTTGCTATGATTGTATGCAACTAGACAGCATCTGAAATCCACCACAAAATGCAATTTACATATTTAACATAACCCCAATACAGATACCAAATTGATCAAAAGGGCAATTCTCAAGTTTATTTGGAGAAGAAAGAGACCCCGAATAAGCAAATCATTTCTGAAAAATAAAAAATGAAGTGGGAAGCATAGCACTCCCTGACCTCAAAACCTACTACAGAGCAGTAGTAACCAAAACCGCATAATAGTGGTAAAATGACAGGCACATAGACCAATGGAACAGAATTGAGAACCCAGAAATGCACTCATCTATCTATAGTCAACTGATACTGTACCAGTCAGATCTGATTTGATGGTACACACACACACACAAAAAAAAAAAAAATTAATGTTTAAAAAATTTTAAACTAAATAAATTTTTTAA
>NW_006400073.1:2429571-2439716 GCF_000299155.1 Elephantulus edwardii
AATGAATGAATGGAAACCCAAAATCTCTGTAAATGTTTATGAAAATTAATAAAATATAATTATAGGGGAAAAAAAGGCAAACAATCTTTAAACCCATCTCCTTGCTCACTAGCACCTTAGAGAGGTCTGTGATAGCAAATTTTTCCAATGCAATACATCTTTTCTTATAAATGATGCTGGTCTCTGAAACAAAGAGTACTGGTCCCATACGTGTAAAGTGTGGACCAAAGTAAAATTACATCACTAATAATTCTACTGAATACTGGCCCAGTGTGATGATTTTTATTTTCTTGATCCTGAAATGTAATTCATATTGAAGGCTGTAATATTTGATCTTTTGCAGTGTTTCAAGTCTTCATTTTCTGTAGTTTTGTCATCTACATGACACAGGTTTTTTATGAAAACACATTACATTCTCTTTCACATAGTCCAGCTTCTTGAATTATTTGCTCACCATACACGCTAAATGTTGATGTGGTAGCTATATACTCTTCAGCTGGAACAAATTCATTAGATGACCATCTAGTAGGTCTTTACAGGTAGTAAATCATGCAGGAGGAGACTGCCCATCTTTCTCCCATGAAGCAGTAGGTGGAATTTCGAACCACGTGTTTTCGGACTGGCAGGACAGTTCAACTTTGATACACATCTTTTTTGATTTTTTAAAAAGCAGTGTTCCCTTGTTCTGTTCAGACAAATGCTCCCTGTTTTATGCAAATTTCCCATAAACACAATAAAGAGATCTCTGAGATTCCCATTCTCCATTTTATCCATAATTGTTATGATCCACACATTCAAATGCCTTTGCACAGTCAATAAAATACAGATAAGTATCATTTGATATTCTCTGCTGGAATTCATCTGATATTAGCAATTATATCCCTGTTGTTGAGACACATTCTAGATCCAGCTAGAATGTCTTAGTTATCTGTTGAAAAACGGTTCTAGAATTTTTTAAATAATATCAAGATTTTACTTGCATGTAATACTAACGTTATTGTTCTGTAATTTCCACATCTTGCTGGGTCACCTTTTTAAGGAATGAAAACAAATACGGCTCTCCTCCAGTCAGCTGGCCAGGTAATTGTTTTCAAAATGTCAAGGCAAGGACTGGTAAACATGTCCAGGGATCCATCTTGCTTATCGAAACATGTCAATTGAAAATCCATCAATTCCTGGGGCCTGATTTTTCGCCCACATCTGCAGTGCAGCTTTAATTTCTTCCTTTGTTTACAGTGGTATGTGATCATTTCATACTCCCTGAAATTTTTCTCTGTCAGTGTATTCTTTTTTGGTATAGTGACTCTGTGTATTCCTTCATCTTCTTTTGTAGCTTCCTGCATTATTCAAGATTTTGCCCATAGCATACTTTAGTATTCTATTTTGAGGCTTGAATTTGTTTTGCAATTCTTTCAGAGTGAGAAATGTCAAGTGAGATCTTCCCTTTTGCTTTTCTAAACCTAGTTTTTTGCACGTTTTATTATAATATTTTTTCTTTTCTGTAGCTGTCCTTTGAAATCTTCTGTTCATCTCTATTTTACTTCATTTCTATCTACTTTATTTCTTCACTTTGTTTTAGCTTATGAGACATTCTAGTACAATTTTCAGAGCCTTTACTGACATCCATTTTTACCTTTTCTGTCTCTTACCTCTGTAATGACCTTTTTGTTTTCCTCATGGATGGTATTCCTTGATGTCATCCAAAAATTTACCCAGGCTTCAATTATTAAAGTTACTGTTGTTGTTGTTGTTGTTGTTGTTGTTGTTGTTGTTGTTAAATGCCGTCCTGAACATTTGTATAACTTCCATCATTTCTCCACATTAATAGAGTTCCTGGAGGCAAGCTATTTAGGAAGTGGATACCACTCCTGCTTCCAAGCTTATTTTAGTAGGAAAGTTCCACCAAACACTGTCCAACCTGAGTAACCACTATCGCATCTGACACATCAGTGTCACAGTGTTTAGCATCACAGCAACCTCTGCATAGCAAATGGACAGACTCAGAAGGATGTTTGACCAAAAACAATTAATACCAAGCTCTAGGGCCTGTGACCCAGGGGCTCAAATGCATTTTTAAATATGAGCCTGAATCTAATCAACTCACACCCATTGGAAAGTAAACATTCCACCCTAACCCTCACCCAAACCAGCACATGAAGGAGGCCAAATCAAACATTCCACCCTAATTCTCACCAGAACCAGCCAACAAACCTCTGTAGAATCCAGCTGCTACAGACTACTTCCAAACTGGATTCCAGCCCCAAGAAAAGATGGAAGGCAGAAATAAATAGGATACCATAGAGACAGAGAGCCAGAAGAAACATACTGATGCCACAGAAGAAGGTGCAAATAATGGAAAAAACAATGGAAACCATTAAGAAAACAAATACTCTACAGACAGGGAGCCAGAAGAATTTATGTCAGTGAGGAGAGACTTAAATTACAGATGAAAATGAAAAAGATGGAATAACTGAAATAGAGGAAGATCTAATCTATATTGAGCTTCTCCAGCAATTCTTTCCACAGATATAATCAATCTGATTCTGATGCATACCATCAGGTGAAATCCATGTGTTAAGCCTGTGTTTATGTTATAAAAAGTATTTGCAATGAATAAATCATTAATTGTACAGAATTCTATCATTCTATCTACAGCTTAATTTGTCAGCACGTCAATGTTTTGCAACTACTGATCCTTCTTCTCTGTTCCCAGCTTTTGCATTCCAGTCACTCATAATTATTAATGCACCTTGACTGCATGTATTAATCAATTTCTGACTGTAAAAGATGGTAGAATACTACTCCTCTTTTGTCTTCAGCTGCTGGTGCATATATTTGAATAATAGTGGTATTCATTGGATTTCTTTGTATGTGTATGGATATTATCCTGTCACTCACAACCCGTTTATTTCAAGAAAGATCTATAAAAGACTTTAGACTTTAAAGTTATTGTAGTGATTATAAATTTTCAATTGCCAAGGACAATTTCAGTCCTATATGTCAGGTATAATGACATATGCATATGGGAATTTGGAAGACAGTCACTGTATCTAGAAGGCTCCCTATTTCCCTTCCTCTTTCCTATTCTTTCTCTCCAAAGAAGTTGTGAATGGTCAGTTTTGAAGAAAAATAGTGATTCTTTCTTTTAATCATCCCCTATCTGAATAACTAGGAAATGGAAGGATTTTTGTTTTTAAAGGCAGCCTTTGAAGAGAAGCATCTTCAGACTTACAATATCACATTCATATGAACAATGATCACTGTCTTTAAATGTCATGGAGATGATTCATTCCTCCAGATGGATTCTGTCTTATTTTTATTTGACTACTCCTCTTTCATTTTTTTAATCAACCTAATTCCAACGATGGCAACTACAGAACTAGGCATGATGCTACACAAAGCAGCTGATTACTTACAAATGAAAAAATTAAGTACTAGTGTAGTTAAATATGCATTTGAACTAAATATTTGATTATGTGCACTGCAATAATTTATGCTAAAAGTGACAAATTATTTTAAATGTGATAAGTTTTGTGTGCACTAAGAAATTATCTTCTGTTTACTCAGAAAAATCTGAAGATCCATCAACAGGTTGTTGTTACTGTTAAATGTTGTTGAGTATGACTAATAACAAGCCATGAACAACAGATCTGAAGCCTGTTTTATCCTGTGTCATCATCACACTTCTTGACACACTCAAGCCCACTGCAGCAGACAGTGTCAATCCATCTGATTGAGGGTCTTCCTCTTTTTCTCTGACCCTCTACCTTTCCATGAATAATGTCCCTCACCAAGAACAGCCTATCCTAATTAACATACCCAAAACATGTGAGACGAAGCTGTGTCATAACTGCCTCCAATGAGCACTGTGACTGTATTTTCTCCCAAACATATCTGCTTATTCATTTGGAAGTCCAGAAGATTTCAGCACTCTTCTTTAACACCATAACTCAAAAGCAGCAATTCTTCTGTCATGTTTATTCACTGTTCAGCTCTCAGGTGCATATCAAAGGACTGAAAAGACCATAAACGAAACCAAGTGCACTTAAGTCCTCAAACTGACATCAATGCTCTTCAGTAATTTGGAGAGATCCCTGACTGCAAACTTTCCCAATACATCTCCTGATTTCCTGATTGCTAGTATCAAATGGACTGTTTATGGCTCTAAGTAAAATGAAGTCACTGACGTGATCTTGTTGCTGTTAAGAGCCATTAAGCCTACTACAACTCACAGCAACTCTGTGAACAACAGTCTAACTCTTGCCCTATCCTGCTCCATCCTCATCATCTTTGATATGCTCCTTGGAGGTAAGGATGGTGAAATTTCATCTCGCATACTTTGGACATGCTTTTAGGAGAGGTTATTCCTTGGAAAGGTAAAAGGTCATCAAAAGGAAAGGAAGATGTTCAGCAAGATGGATTGATACAGTGGTACAATGGGCTCAAGGACAACAGGGATGATGCAGAATAGCACATGACTCAGATCTATTGTTCATAGGGTCTCTGAGTCATATTTAATTCAATGGCACCTAACAACAATACTATTACAGTCATTGTTTCAATCGACTTCGCTGAGGATCTTCCTCTCTTTTGCTTACCCTCTACTTTTCCCAGTACGAGGCCTTTTTCCAAGGACCAGTCCCTTCTGACAATATGACCAAAGTACATGATATGAAGGTCACCATATGCCTCTAAGGAGCACCTTGGTTGCATTTTCTCCACAAAAAATTTTTTTTCTTCTGGTAGTGGATGGGATATCCAGTACTCATCTCCAATACCAAACTTCCAAGGCATCAATTATTTCTCTGTCTCATTGTTCAACTCTAAGATACATATAAAGCAAGTGAAAATACCATGGGTTGGATGAGGCACACTTTACTCTTTAATGTTGTTGCTGTTGTTATGTGCCATCAAGTCACTTGCAACTCATAACGACCCTATGTTCAACAGCCTTAAAGTCTGCTCTGTCTTGTGCCCATCGCAATGCCTCTAACACTCCCATCCCGATTATCCCAACTGAATCAATCTACCTCATAGAGGGTCTTCCCCTCCTGCGCTGTCGCTCCACCCTCCCAAGCATGATGTCCCTCTCCAAGGACCTGTCCCTCCTTACAACATGTCCAAAGTATGTTAGACGGAGCCTCAAAATCCCTGCCTCTAAGCAGTGGCCTGCTTTAACCTTTTCCAGGATCAATCTGTTTGTTTTCCCAGAAGTCCATGGTATCCTCAATACTCTTCTCCAGCACCACAGCTCAAAAGCATCAATTCTCCTTCTATCCTGCTTAACCATTGTCCAACTCTCTGATGCATAGTAAGTGACTGCAAAGACACATCTCAGTCTCCAGAGAGACACCATTACTCTTCAGTACTTTGGAGAGGTCTCTAACAGCTGACTTTTCCATGGCAATATGCCTTTTAATTTCCTGGCTACTGATGCCAAGAGTTTTGACTGTGAAGGCAAGCAAACTAAAGCTGTGAACAATCTCAATCTCTTCAGCATCCATCCTGATGCTGCCAAATGGTCCAGTGGTGAGAATCTCTGTCTCTTGACATTGAGCCTCATTCCATATTTGAGGCTGCAGTCCTTGACCCTCTGCAGCAAGCGCATCAGGTCCTCCTCAGTTTCAGCAAGCAAGGTTGTGTCATGTGCATAATGCAGATAGTTGATAGAGCTTCCACCTATCTTGACCCCACATTTATCCTCATAGAGCCCAGCCTCCCGGATAGTCTGTTCTGCATACAGGTTGAAAAGATATGGAGACAGGACACATCCATGGCATACGTCCTTCCCAATTTTGAACCATGCAGTGTTTCCTTGCTCTGTTCTGATGACTGCCTCTTGGTCCAAGTATAGGTTTCTCATTAGCACAATCAAGTGTTCTGGGATTCCCATTCTTCTCAGAGTCAGCCACAGTTTGTTATGATCTACACAGTCAAATGTCTTTGCATAGTCAATGAAACACAGATAAACAATCCTCTGGTATTCCCTGCTTTCAGCTAAGATCCATCTAACATTAGCTATAATATCCCTAGTACCACGACCCTTTCTAAACCCAGCCTGGACTTCTGGCAGTTCTCTGCTGATGTGCTGTTCCAGTCATTTTTGGATAATCTTCAGTAGAATCTTGCTTGCATGTGAAATCAATGATATTGTTCTATAGTTTCCACACTCTGTTGGGTCATCTTTCTTTTGGATGAGAACTGACTCTTCCAGTCAGTTGGCCAAGTGGTTGTTCTTCAGATTTCTTGGCACAACTTGGTGAGCAAGTCCAGGGCAGCATCTGTTAGCTGAAATATGTCAACCGGTATACCATCTATTCCTGGGGCCTTATTTTTTGCCATTTCTTTCAAAGCAGCCTGAACTTCTTCCTTCATCACCATAGGCTCTTGCTCATATGTTATTTCATTAAATTCTTCTGTGTCTGACAATTCCTTTTGATACAATGACTCAGTATATTCTTTGCATCTTCTTTTAATACTTCCTGGATCATTTAACATTCTGCAGAAAGCATCCTTGATTATAGCAACTCGAGGTTTGAATTTGTTCTTCAGTTCCTTGGGCTTAAGAAATGCTGAGTGAGTTCGGCCCTTTTGATTTTCTGACTCCATCACCTTGCACATTTCATTGTAATATTTTGTCATCCCGTGTTGCCTTTTGAAATCTTCTATTCAACTCTTTATTATCTTGAATTCTTTCTTCTGCTTTGGCTTCTCTGCGCTCCAGTGCAATTTTCAGAGTTTCTTCTGACATCCATTTTGGTCTTCTCTTCCTCTTCTGTCTGTGCTATGACGGTTTGCACTCTTCCTGGATGATACCCTTGATATCCTCCCACAACTCATCTGGTCTTCGCTCATTAGTCTTTAATAGATATTTTTTTTTTAAAACTTCAGAGAGAAGGACCTCTATGACAATACATTTTCAAAATGCAGTATGTCCTTTGATTTCTTGTTGATTGTGCATCCACGTAAGATGAAATCTATTACTTCAATGTTTCTACAATTACAATGCTGCCTATTGGTCCAGTGATAAGGACTTTGGTTTTCTACATGGTGAGATACAATCCACAATGAAGGCTGCAGTCCTTTAAGACTAGTATTGGAGTCCAGATTAATATTAGCATTTTCATAGGTAGTTTCAGATATTTTATTATTCCAGGGTCATGTTTGTTTTTTATGTGGTATTAGTTATCTTTGTAAAGGCAAAAATTAGGCATGCCATATTGTATAAGACCATTATTGTAGAAGAATTATGAGGATCCAACAGGGGAGAGGGTGGCAGTAGAGGGATGAGGACGGTGGACTATAATCATAGGGTCACACAAATTGATGGGTGGAGGGAGGTGGGGGTGAAAGAAATGGGTAAGATACGGTGTGAAAAACAATACATACGAACTTTATAAATAAACCAGTATAAAATATTTTTTAAAATAGTATTCATTTCAGTATTCAAGTTCTTTCTAATGCCATGTCTCCTAAAGTCACAGTATTTATAATGAAACAAACTATTTGAAAAGGCCCTAGCCATTACCCTAATTGCTGTGCAATGGCATTTAATGGTTCCATGGTGCCTAAATTGTTTAAAAACTCATTTATCTGAGTGACATTTTAAACTTACCAACAAGAAATTCTGACATTTGTAAAGAATAGATCAATTACTAATTTGGTCTTGCAAAATCATATTATGTGATCTCTGGTGCTTTTTCATCATCAAGGTGATGTATGTGGAGCAATTCATCTGAAAAGCTCTATAAAGAATAGTGTAGCATTAAGTTATCAGAGAAAGACTCAACAACAACCTGTGTGATGCAGACGACACTCCTTGCTTGCTGAAACTGAGGAGGACGTGAAATGCTTGCTGCAGAAGACCAAAGAATACAGCCTTCAATATGGATTACATCTCAACATCAAGAAAACAAAAATCCTTACCACTGGTTCTAGAGGGTACATCACTACATCAGAATAGATAGAGAAAAGATAGAAAGTGTCAATGATTTCATCTTAGTCGAATCCACAATCAAAATCTTTGGTACTAGCAGTCAGGAGGATCAGGTGATATACAGCACTGGCAAAGTCTGTTGTCAGGAACTTCTCCAAACTAATGAGGAACAATGACGCCAGTTTGAGGAAGATGATGCACCTGATTCAGGGGATGGTCTTTTTAATCATTTGCCATGCATCTCAAAGTTGGACAATGAGTAAGGTTGACAGAATTCTTTATGCCTTTGAGCTGTGATGCTGGTGAAGAGTACTGACAATCCCACAGATAGCCAAAAGAACAAACAGATCTGTCTTGCTGAATGTGCAACCAATAGTGCTCCTTGGAGGCAAGGACAGCGAAGCTTCATCTTCCACAGTTTGGGCAGGTTACTAGTAGAGGATATTTCTTAGAAAGGAACATGTGCTTGCCAAGATGGAGGATTGGCAAATGAGAGGAAGATTCTCAACTCTCCTTTGAGGAGGCAATTTTTTCCTAGGAGTAGTATTCTCAGTGCTTTTAAACCTGAGGATCTCATCTTCAAACACTATATATCAGACAGTGTTCTTCTGCTACTACTCATAAAGTTTTCACTGGTCAATTTTTTTCAGATCACTAATTCTTCTTCCTATTATGTCTTAGTATGAGGCCCTGCTGGAGGCTGTCTGCCATGACTCACTGTTCTAGTATCTGAAACAACAGTGGTCTAGCTTTCAGCACTGGAACAGTATACATGCACCTACTGTGTGACAAACTGACAGACAGGTAGGTGTACATGTTCCAAAGAAAGGGGATCCAATGCAGAATGCAGAATTTATCAAACAATAGAGTATCAAGCACAAGCAAATTAGTGACAATAATGTGCACAAGAATTACTAACAATTAATAATCAGCAGAAGCTATATACAGGCAGGGCATTTACAGCAATTCCAGGCAGATTCAGATAAGGATGTGGCCCATAAGTGGTCACATGGATTTTGTCTGGAAGCAGAAAATATCTGAAAGATTATTACCTGTCTTTTACTGGCCTACAAGGACATTATCTTTGTGAATCATAACAAATTATGAGTAATATGAAGAACGAGAATTTCAGGTTACTTAACAATATTCATGTGGAACCTATATACAAATCAAGAAGCAGCTGTTAGAAAATAAAGGGATACTGCGCGGTTTAAAATCAAGAAAGGAAGGCATCAAGGTTGTATTTTTCACCTGTATACTGAGTAAATAATCTGAGAAGTTCGACTGTATGAAGAAAAAAATTAAGTATGAAGAAAAAATTAAGCATCAGGTTTAGAGGAAGTTTTACCAACAACCTATATGTGCACGTGACACAACTCTGCTCATTATGAAGGACTTAAAGTAATTTGTAATGGGGATTATTGGTGCTGAGTACTCCAGCACGTTTTCAGAAGCAGTTTAATTGCATGAGAGGAGACTGCTCATCCTTCTCCCATGGAGCAGCTGCTGTATTCAAACCATTCATTTGGGACTGCAGATTACACTTCAACATTAAAAAATCAACAGTTCTAACAACTGGACCAGTAAGCAGCATCATGATATACATAGAAACACTGAAACTGTCAATGATTTCATTTTATTTGGTCCTCAATCAATGCTCCTGGAAGTAGCAGTCAAGAAAACAAATGACAAATCAGTTGAAAAAGGTATCTTTAAAACAAAGAAGAAAGATAATCACCTTGAATACTAAGGTGTGCCTTTCCCAAGTCATAGTATTTTCAATTACATCTTAGGCTTGCAAAGGATGAATAAAGAAGACTGAAGAATAATACCTTTGAAGGTTCCAATGAAAAATACTGAATATACCATACAGTGTCAGAAGAACCAACCAAACTTTCTTGGAAGAACAATAGCCAAAACTATTAGAATGATGGATTTTATCACAGGTACTTTAGAAATGTCACAAGAAAGGACCAATCCTTC
The DNA here is from genome assembly GCF_000299155.1 of Elephantulus edwardii. Classification (NCBI taxonomy): domain Eukaryota; kingdom Metazoa; phylum Chordata; class Mammalia; order Macroscelidea; family Macroscelididae; genus Elephantulus; species Elephantulus edwardii. Next base: position 2,439,491 of record NW_006400073.1, read on the forward strand.
GAGAACGGCATCATGCTTTGGAAAGCATGGATCAGCAAAGAAGAACAAGACCTCCAAAGAAAGGGACTGTCATAGTGGATCCATCAATGGTCTGCTTAGCAATAATGATGAGGATGGTATAGGACCAGGTATTAAGTGTTCAATCACCAAAAAAGTTGGAGAGTCAATAGGATGGCATTTAACAAATGCTTACTCTCTCTCTCTCTCTCTCTCTCTCTCTCTCTCT
>NW_006400073.1:2440641-2448191 GCF_000299155.1 Elephantulus edwardii
AGTGCAATTGGCACAGGACAGAGAAGAGTTTAGGGCTGTTGTACATAGGGTCGCTATGAGTCGCTGGCGACTCAACGGCACATAACAACAACAACTACATATACACACACACAGTGTTTTAAAAAATCCCTCTAAGTTTTGTTTTTGCAGTATTTCTTGTCATTCATTTTCCCTTTCTTCACTGTACTGGTGCTCTGACTTATAGGAAACCTATGTTCAACAAAACCTTTCCCAATCCTGCATCATCTTCAACTTCCACCATCCTTAGGCCCACTGTTGCCGTCACTCAGAAGATTCATCTCCTTAACAGTCTTTCCTCTCCTTCACTGACCCTCCTCTCTTCCAAGAGACTTCTCCAGGCCCCTCCTATAACATACCAATATGTGTGAGACCAAGTGTTCCCATCTTTGCCTCCAAAGAGAACTCTGGCTGTACTTCTTCCAACACAGACTGGTTTATTCTTTTGATAGTCTGGCACATTCAAAAGTCTTTAGCAACACCACCATCCAAAGGCATTAATTCTTCTCTGATCTTCCTTATTATAAAACTTTTACATGCATATGAAGCAAATGAAAATGTTGTAACCTGAGTAACTGAACTAATTCAATGTCATGGAGTCAGAAGCAACTCATAAATGACCCTCCACTGGATTTCCAAAGCTGTAAATCACATAGGAGGAGACTGTCCATCTTTCTTCCATGGAGCAGCCGGTGTATCCAAACCATCAGAGCAGGGCAGCCTTTTGGTTAGCAGTGGAACTCCCTACAGACTGTGCCACCAGAGTGCCCATGAGCAGCAGTTGACTCATTTGAGGGTGAGGGAAAAGAGGAATAAGCACATTATATGTTACACTAATCTGGTGTGGGAATACATTGGGGGGGGGGGGTGATGACTGTGTGTGTGTTTTTGTTTTTCTTATTGTAAAAAACATGTTTGGGGATACAAGGTGGTAGGGCTGAGAGCAGAAGAGTGAGGACAGGTAGGGATGCAACCAGAGTTGCACAAGTTGGTGGGTGGAGGGAGTGGGTGAAGGAAATGAAAACGATCTGGTGGGGACCAGAATAGACAGGGTAATGGTAATCATAGTCCAATGGTGAGTAATATTATTTTTTTTTCCAAAGAAGCAGTCTTTCCCATTTTGGGGCTTCTCATCTGGGAATGAGGCACAGACTCTCTGGCTGCTTCATGCTGAACAGGGGCATTGAGATTAAGGGGAAGGGGTACCCATTTTAACACTTTACTGGTGGTCCTGAGTTGAAGCTGTATGCCTTCTTGTTCAGTTCAAAGATATTTTCCTGACATTTTCTGCCCTATGGACAGAAAAGTGTTTACCTAGGTAAGTCCAGCGGGGGTGGCTGGCTAAACCTTGAAGCTCCATCCTCCTTTACTTCCTTAGATGGCAGTTTTCTTTCCCTTTTGTCTCTGGAACTGGGCTCAGGGTTCAGGTCTGGAACAAGACTCAGTGTTCAAGCGACCTAACAAAAGGGAGCAAACTATTGTGGCTGCACAGCCCAGACTCAGAAAATGATGTTTTGGAGATACATTTTCTTTTCACCAAACATACTAAAAATTTCCAGAAATGTATAAAAGTGTATTTTGAGATGGTTTTAAAACAGTAGTTTAAAATCCACATTTTACATACTGTAATTTGGAGTATAGATATATACAGATATTAATTAAATAGACAGTTAATTAATTACACAAATAGTTGTCAGATACTTAGCTGTTGAATTAGCTGTGACTTGATGAAAATATTGCATAACAGAATGAGATACTACCTGGCCCTCTATCATCTTCATTACTGTTGGTATGAAGGTTATCACTTCAGCAAAGGTTTAGTAGGGATAAAAAGCATGAGTCTTTTTATGTCACATAAATTATTAGGAAGTACGGGGCAGGGGGAGGAACCACAGAAGAAAATCAGGACAGTTTAATAGTGTAAATTTACTAAAGGTTGAAAAAAATGAAAAGATGAGAGGTATATTTAGTTGTTTCTGTTTTTGTCTGACATACTCGATTTTGTTTGTCTAGAGACACCATGAAGTGTTATGGTCAAGCACTCAGCTGTTAACGAAAAGGTCTATGGCTCAAATCCACCTAGCAGCTCCCATGGAGAAGACTCAGGAATGTTAGCAATAAAAAAAGAAAAGGAAAGAAGACTGGAAAATTCTATGTGGCAACTCTATACTGTTAAATAGGATCTAAGAGTAAGTGACACTCAACAACTTGATCATTTTGGCACATTTCTGTTTTTCCTTAATTTGTATGTGACGTTAACGTAACTAATTTCAACTTACTGCTCTTTGGCTCTAACCTCCAGTAAGTTTTCAGAGGCTGTACAACGCATAGTAGATGGTAGTCCATCCTTCCCTGGGGAGGCTGGTGGATCCAAATAACCAGAGAGGTACCATCTCTAGGTCATCAGTACAACTCTGTGTGAAGGGCATCCATTACTGCACTATTACTTTAATGATTCAACCTCATTTATTATAAGTTGTTAGGTTGTTGTGTACCATCAAGTCAGAACTAACTCACAGCTGACCCACCAGTGGGTTTTCAGAGGCAGTAAACTGAACAGCAGATTGCCTGCATTTCTTCTGTGGAGCAGCTAGTGGATTTGAACACATTCCTTTAAGCTGGCAGCACAATTCCTTTCCATTAAAACCAACAGAACTCCCTTATGGTGTTATAGCAGTGGTTAATAAAAAAAAAAAGTATAATGTCAGTCATATAAATCATCAGAATTTTAATATTTTTCATTCTAAAACAGCATTCCTATAAATTCTTGCTCAAGTATATTTAATTAGATGCCAAATAATAAAAGCGCTCTGGTGGGATAGTCTGTAGAAAGTTCCACTGCTAACTCAGACCATAAACCTCTTTTTAGTAGCTGAAATCCACCAAGAAGCACCTCCACAGAAGAAAGATGGGCAATCTCTTCCCAAGCACTTTAGCCCTGGAAACCCAATGAGAGTTCTACTTATAAGAAATAGTCTAATATGCTTAAGATTCCTTTTTTCATTGCATCATTAATATGGCAGAGAATTTTTTATGCGATCCTTAAATTCTAGATTAACAGAACAATTTCCAGCTCTTTACTCCATGTAAGAAGCCATTTTCACAATTTATTTCCTGAAAATTATCTGGTGAATTCTGCAGTGCCAAAATGCCCAACTGTGAGAGAGGCAAAAGAAAAAAAATTAATAATAATAATAATAGTTGCTTTTTTAACTGATTTTTAGTATTAATGTCTGACCAAAATAGGAGACTAGATTTGAGCCTAGATGAACCAACTCTGAATTTCAATAACAGGACACACTGGGTTTCTTTTTGTTTGTTACCTGCATTTTTTATTCTCTTATGCTGAACTCATCAAAGTGATGATCCAGGAAACTGGGAAGGAAAGACAGTTATGACACAAGGAAAAATCATGTCAGGTTTTAGGAAATCATTCTAATTAGTCTTAATTATGCTTACAATATGCAAAAGAATATGAGATTCTAATTACTTCAGGGTTACTGAATATATGCAACAAAATCTGAAATAACTCCCTTTTTCTACTTTAGACCATTTTTGTTCTGCATAACCCTACTCAAAGTGATCCAAGAATCCATTTCAGGACTATTTATTTTTGACAGTTGTTGTATGTTGTTTCTCTTTTTTGCTAATTCAGCTGGATTTCATTGTACTCTGAACTTATTAAAATTCTTCTCAAATGAAATTGGATCCATTCTTTCAGAGAAGGATGGTGTTTTTAGCACAGTACTCGTGGCTCATTAAGTTTTACACTCTCCTTCTGACTTTCTAGTACATAGTTAGAAATAGTTCTGGGAAGTTTACAGAATGAAGAAAATTGTCTCTTCTCTTTATACTGGCAAAGTCCTTTTTATTTCATGATCCAGTTAATTGCTTTTAAAGCAGAGATTCTTAGCCCACCTATTAAAAATCTTTATTTTGAAGATGCTTAAGTAGCTTCTTTTTAGTTATTTTTTTATTTTTCAGTTGTGGTAATAACAACTAGAAACACATTTTGGAAGTCACCAGCACATGAGAGCAGCAGAAATTTATTTTTACAGTAGTATTTTAAGTACGCTGGTGGCCTAGAGATAAGAAACTGCACAGCAATCCCAAAGGTACATGGTTCAAATGCACCTGTTGCTCCACGGAAGGATAGACATTCTCCTTTGTGTGATTTTCTGTCTCTGAAAACCTGCTGGAGAGTCAGCTATGGGTTGATTCTTACTCAACAGTACACAACAGCATCAACAAGCAAGGAAATTATGAGCTTATTCTTATGTTTAAAGAGTAGTTAAATTGTTTATAAAAGCACTATTTACAATTATTACACTGTATATTATTATACTGAGATATTCATCACAAGTTACAGAAAAAGAAACTCTTTATGCAGATTTTTTAAAATAAATTTCTCAACTGTCATTTTGTTACTTCAACATATTTTAAGTTTTTAACTCTGTTAAAAAAAAAAAAGCTCATTATAAACTCCTAATAAGAGTTTACTCTTGTCATGTGAGCAGGACTTTGAACATTATTTGAAATGAAATGGATCATGACAACCCCAGGTGTTAAATGGAGTGTAAGTGCTTCATAGGGTTTCTTGTCCATTATCAAATAAAGAATGAGGAAACACTTGGAAAAATTAAAACAGTTAAAGCTTTTAAAAATAAACGTCATAAGACTTGTCGTAATTATGTTAAGGAGTCATAAAGCCATTCAGTTACTGTGGTATTGTTTATGTTCAGAATAGAATTAATATTCACTTAAGTTCAGGTAAACAAATTATTTTATGTCACCCAAGATGTAATAATGTATAGTTTAAGTGTAAATGAAATACTATGGGCCTTTCAGTGGAGTAACGTTCATGCACGCCTCAATGTAAAAGTTCAGTCAGTGCAGCCGTTTTTGAAGGAACAGGAACAAGAGTTTGTTTGTAAGCACCATGGAACTGAGTACAAAGATGCCAGTGACCTTTAAACTTGTGAGGCTGTGCTTCTGAACAAGGAATTGTTTGAGAATGAGAAAAGCTGCCAGTATATGTAGGATTTGCTTTTCCTTCGCTTTTCACAAAATTACTGAATGATACCACCCCAGTAAACCAAAAACAAGCCAAACACATAACAATAAAACATAACTGGAAGAAATTCTTACTGGTTTCTGATAGATCTTGTTTCTGTGCAAAACCAAATTAGATATTCATGTCCCAAAGTAATGCTCACTAACAATACTGCTAACTCCTACAAAAAGTGCAATAGTATTACTGCCCTTTATGCACTGACAAGGCTGATAGATATCATGGTTCCTCCTTTTACAGTTTTTCTTACATTATTTAAAAAACCCACCTTCCCACTCTGAAGTAAGTTCAAAAAGTGTTCTGTGTCTGGATCATAAGAGTTCCTTGGCCTTCTTTTACTGTTTAAATAGTGAACATTATTCAGAGTGAAATTAATAAAAATTTGCAAAATGAAGCAGTGAATTAATAAATTCACTGGAAAAGTGTCGGTTTGCAAGTGTGTGTGGCTGGGTTTTAAAAACCCATTAGATGGTCAGCTATGAGTCAATTCTGACTCATCATCACACTACAACAACAACAACATAGCAGACTATATTAATTACTGTCAGATTCAAAATGACCAATGTCAGTGTATTTCAATTCACTAATGCCTAAGATACTAAATCATACATGGTTCATTTCTTTACGACAATTTTCCTGGATTAATACTTTCATTCTGCATTCCAATTTTTAATGGGTATTTGTAGCTGATTCTCCTCAGTCTGAGTTGTGCAACAGAAGGTCCTTAATAGCTTAAAGCATTATCCATCAGTGGCTCAAAAGCAGAAAATGAACAATCTCCTCTCATGCAATTTACAGCCTCTAAGCACCTGCTTAAGGGTCAGTTGAGAGTTGGGTAGCTGGGGCTTGGTTTCAACAACTGTACAGCAATGAGGGTCTTGTTTGATTTTTTAAAACAGTATCTCCGTCACAGATACAGAATAGCTCAGGCTTTGAATAAACTTTTGCTGATTATACAAACGCCAGTGCTCAAATTAAGCTCCGATTATAAGGCCTTAATGTCAATTCTTGTTGCAGGAAAACATCTAAAGAATCAGAACTACTGTTGGTTTTGAAGAGTGGTTTTAGTCTATATAGTTGCATGAATGTACCCAAGCTCAACAAAAATATATGCATATGAAATAAATAAATATACACACACACACACACACACACACACACACACACATACCAATGACTATTAAATTATAAATATACTGTGAAATGGTTATTCCTGACTAACAGTGATACACTTGTATAATTCTTCATATAGTGTCAGGGAATCCTTTTTATGAGCAGTGCCATGGAATCATACTGGCTAAACCCTCAGCCAATAATTTAAAGGCTGGCAGTGTAAACCCATCCACTACTCCTCAGGACTACAGTCTTGGAAATGCAAGGTTCACATCTGTTGCTGGTAGGGTCACTATGAGTCATAGATGACTTGATGGCACCTAACAATGACGACAACAACAACAACACAGAGTCACTATCAATTCACAGAGTCACAATCAATTTAATATCAACAGTCTGGCTTGGACTTTTTGGTCAATTCCATTACTTGGTGTAGAGGTTATGGTATGCTCCATAAATATGACTTTGCCTGGAACACTGCCATGGTATGGTGGGAATAACTATTGAGTTAATTAAGAACAACACAGGCTTTTTAGTAACTTTTCTACATGTGTTTACACAGGAAACACCATTGTAGGTGAAGTTCAATATAACTGCAATGAAGAGAATATTCCAAGAAAGTAATTCATATGGGTTTTTTGGTCTGTTTTGTACAAATAAAGTTATGTTTACACTACTGAATGTGCAAATAGTTATGTTTACACTACTGAATGCAGTGTTGTTGTTATTGGTATGTGCCATCTAGTTGCCTGCAACTCACAGCAACCCTATGAACAACAGCTCTGAAGCCTGCCCTGTCCTGAGCCAGTCTCACTGACTCCAACAGCATTCTGAAAAAGTCAGAAAATGTGCAAGAATCAAGCACTTTTGAAAAACAAAAATGAAGTGGGAGGCATAGCACTCCCTGACCTCAAAACCGACTACACAGCAGTAGTAACTAAAACAGCATGGTATTGGTACAATGACAGGCACATAGACCAATGGAACAGAATTGGGAACCCAGCAACACTTCTAGCTATCTATGGTCAACTGATATTCTACGAGGAACTAAAACCTATCAGATAGGTAAATGACAACCTCTTCAACAAATGATGCTGGCAAAACTGCACTGCTACCTCCAGATAGCTGATACAGGATTCATATCTCACACCATATACAAAAAATCAACTCAAGGTGAATCAGAGACCTGGGAGTAAAGCCTAAAACCATAAAGGTTATAAGAGACAAACTAAGATCAAACTTTGACAGCCTTGTTGTTGTTGTTGTTGTTATGTGCCGTCGAGTCGCCTGCGACTCATAGCGACCCTATGTACAACAGCCCTAAACTCCGCTCTGTCCTGTGCCAATC
>NW_006400073.1:2451356-2478041 GCF_000299155.1 Elephantulus edwardii
CAAATACCTTTTTTAAGAGGCATAAACGCAGGTTATATACCTGGATTTCACCTGATGGCATGCATAGGAATCAGATCGATTACATATGTGGAAAGAACCGCTGGAGAAGTTCAATATCGGCTGTGAAAACTAGGCCAGGAGCTGATTGTGGAACAGACCACCAACTACATGCATGTGGACTTGACAGCCTAGTCTATGGTATAAAGAGACTGCCAAATACAGCCAGAAATGAACAATCTGGAGAGGATAAAATTGATGAATGGGACTTTCTAAAGATAAAATTCCTATGTGCATCAAAAACTTAGTGAAAAGAAAACCTACTGACTGGGGAAAAAACCATTTGGCAATGCCATTTCAGACAAGGGTCTCTTATAGAAAGTTTATAGAATCCTACAGGGACTCCACAAGAAAAAGACTGATAACACAATTACAAAATGGGCAAAAGACATGGAAAGACTTTTCACAAAGGAAAATATTCAGATGGCCAACAGACACATGAAGAAATGCTCAAAATCACTGGCAATAAGAGAAATGCAAATGCAGTGGCAAAGTTTAACAGGACAGAAAGTAATAAACGTTGAAGAAAAGTGGCGAGATAGGAACTCATACATTTTTGGCGGGATTGTAAAATGGTACAACCACTCTAGAAGGCAGTTTGGCACTTTCTCTTAAAAGTTGAACATACCAATTCCATATGACCCAGCTATTTCACTGCTTGGAATACCCCAAGAAAATGGGAACTGAAGCACAAACAGAGATTTGTACACCAATGTTCAAAGCAGCATTATTCATTTTTCCAAAAACATGGAAACTGCTCAATCAAACGGATTAAGAACCACAACTGAATGGATTAAGAAATATGGTACATTTACACAATAGAATACTATGCAGCATGTAGGAGCAATCATTTTGAAAATCACTATCTAACTTGGGAGGGACTGGAGAACATTATGCTAAGTGAACAAACTCAATCCCATAAGGACAAATACTGTATAAGAACAGTATTGTAGAAATAGAAAGATAACTAGTAAAATGTTTATGAGAATCCATGTGGGGGGGGACAAGGGGGTGAGGATAAGTGGATGGCTGGGATAATTATAGGGGATAATTATATGGGATAATTTGATAGGTAGAGGGGTAGGTAAAGGAAATGGGAAGGATCCAGTGTGAAAAACAATGTATATGAACTTTATAAGTTAACCAATATAAGTACAAAATAAATTTTTTTTTAAAAAATTGCATGAATTACCAAATGTGACACACAAATATTAAATGAGCATAAATTCTTAGCAACACCCCAGGCCAGGAGATATACTGAGCACAGGGGAGCCCCAAAACTTCAATCTGAAAAAGCAAAGTATCTGCAGAGTATAGTAAGTTAATCAATATTAACTGCATATATTAACTGGCTTATGAAAAGTTTTACATAAAATACTAATTAATTAATGCTTGGAGAATTTTACTCATCACACTCAGATGAAAATTACTTAGAAACATTAGACTTGAGTCTTGATTATCAATTATTCTTATAAAATATAAAAATTTACTGGTACTAGCAGTTCTTCAAAATTTCCTTAGACTTGTGTTAAGTGGTCATATGAGTAGGGCTTCCAGATGTTTGCTACCTGAGAAATAGCTCCTTAGCAGAGGCACAAATGTACTTTGGAAAAACCTCTATCTGCCAAGAGAAGATGGATAAAAGAAGTATGGGAGCTGGCAGCTGAAGAAGTATTAAAACAGGAGCATTAGTAGGAACAAACTGCTGCAAAAAGGTAACCTGGGGTCAGTGGGATGCTGAACCTTGTGCCATTGGGGTGGTGTCAAACGCCCTAATGTTTACCCAAGGTGGACAGTGTTTGGTGGCGCTCCCAGTTTAAGACAGGTTTAGAAGCAGGAGTGGAATCTACTTCCTAAACAATATTCTTCCGGAAACTCTATGAAATGTTGATAGTTGTAGAGGGTCTTCAGGCCTTTTGTTCAAGGGGTTGCTATGAGTCAAAGGTAATCAATAACAAGAAGTATGTATAGATGATATGTAATATTTCAGTGTTTTTTTTTTAAGTTTATCAAGACCTAACATAGAGGCTACTCAGAAGAGTGTTCCATGTGCACGGAGAAGAATGTATATCAAGCTTTTGTTGATTGCATTAGCCTGTGTATGTCCATGAAGCCAGACTGGTTAATTGTAATGCTTAGCTCTTCTGCTTCAACAAAGTGTAGTAATTGTAGATCCAAGTAAGATAAAGTCATTGGCATTCTCAATTCTTTCTCCATCCAACATGATATTGCTTATTGGTCCAGTGGCAAGGATTTTCGTTTTCTTGATATTGTGATGCAATCCATATTTAAGGCTACAATGTTTAACCTTCTGCAGCAAGTATTACAAGTCCTCCCCAATTTCAGCAACCAAGATGTGTCATCTGAATAACAAAGGTTACTGATGACTGCTTCTCAGTCCTAATGCCACTTTTTTTTTCACAGAGTACAGCTTTTCAAATAATTTACTCAGTAGACAGATTAATTGATCAAAGCATAAGTATCCTGAGGTCTAACAGCTGGATCTGTAAATTCTGAATCAATATGCCATTTACTGGCTGAGTAAGCTAGACCAACTGACTACATTCTTCTGAGGCCCACTTCCTACACAAAGCAATACTACAACTAAGAGTGCTGAGTTTTAAATCAAATAACATTTGAATCAACACAAAGGTGCCACTAAAAACAAAGAAAAATGAATTTAAATTTAAATGATAAAACATTTTTATCATAATCTATTTTAATCAGTATTTCTAAAACACAGGGCATATTTTTTTCTGCCTTAATGTAATCTAACCACTTGCAAATAACTCAGGTTCACCATTTTGAACAAGCATGACTGTTATCAGTGAATAGGGAACTAGGAAACATGTCATCTATGAACAAAACAATGAAAACCAGTAACAAAGAATAAACTTTCAAGACACTGGAACAATGGGCTGGATCATAAAGACAAACACACAAAAATAAGTTAAATTTGTAGGGAGGGACTAAATGTAAAATTTAAGGTTTGTTAATCTAAATATAAAGTTAGGATTAACATAAGGATTAAAATGTATTAGTTTAAAAACAGCAATAAAAGATGATGCTACAGAAGTTGAGACAAAACAGTTCTAAAGAATGTAACTGCTTATAAGTACTAAATGAGCCCAAACAAGTCCTATTACAAAAAGCTACAACAAAGGAAGCACCCATCCAAAAAACAGAATACAATTTGGGTTAATAGGAAGACTATACTAAAATAGAACTCCGAAGAATGAAGTTCTAGTTTCAGTTGTTCTATTTGAGTTAGAATATGAGCCAAATAAGTAAGCCACTGGATCTAGATCTCTCATTAGTTTTTTAAAAAGAAAAAGAAAAAAGGGGCAAAATCTTCCTTGACCAAATGGCAGTCTGGTCTAAAAGTGGGTCATAAACACCCAGTATTGTGAGATTTACCACAGAGTCACAGCACAAACAATGGCTGTGTTTCTTTGGTCTTTATTTTTCACCTTTAGATACACCCAGAAAACAGCAATACTGTTTGTTCCAGGCCCCCTGGATGAGCCATACTGCCTGTGGCCAAAAGTAACCACTCCAGAGCCCTGTGGACATCCTGTCACTGACAATCCTCTCTGAGGGCTGAGGAAGCAGCATCTCTGGTCTGTCCGTTTGGAACACATTCAGAGCATTCCCTGGCACAGAGGTTATGAAGCTCCAATTAAAACAACACATGTAATCTAGGGCCCTATAAGATGAGCAAGTTAATATTGCTACTGACAGGCAAAGTGGATCAAGCCCAGACTAAAAAAGAACAGTAAAATAAAAAAAATTTAAAAAAAGAATGAAGGAAAAAAAAAAAAAAAAGAACAGCATTGTCTTAGATCTAAGCAACAGGGAACCCTGTTCTTGACCCTGGCCTTCACAGGGTCATGTTCTATGTATTCATGTGTTCCTCTAGCCACAACTCTGCCAACTGCAGTCAGCAGGTCCCACGCCCATCTGGACCAAACCAAAACCCAATGCTGTTGAGTCAATTCTGACTGACAATGGCCCCAGTGCGTCATCCAGGTTATATTCTTTACAAAAGCGGACTGCCACATTTTTTTCCTGCTAAGTGGCTGGAGAGGTGAACAGCCAACTTTTCAGTCAGCAGCCAAGCAATTCACATCTATGCCACCAGTGCTCCTATCTCCACCAGGACATCCAAATGTTCCACTTCCAGGGTCTGCTGTCTTCACCCTTAAGCTGGTCACTACCAGGGCAGGTAAACTCACAACCAGTACACACTGCAATTGTTAACACGTACTGCTAAACAAAAGGTCAGCAGTTCTAACCCTGTAATTTCATGGGAGAAAATATCTGGTGATCTGCTTCCATAAGGTTGTCAACCTAGGAGGCCTGTGCATAGGTCAGTTCTGCTCTGTCCTAGAGGATCTGTCTGCAAGTCAGAACTGACTTGATGGCACACAGCAAGCCAATGGGGAAGAGTCACCAGGTGCTGCCAATAGTTAAGCATTCAACTGGGGGCCAAAAATAACACATCACGTCACCAAGAGTCTGAATCAGTGCAAAAGCAGTAAAAACCAAAGCAAAGATATGGTTTGATCCAAGAGGTATAAGAATGTATGGGCTAGTAGCTGCCGGGTACCATCTAGTCAACTACTCCTCACAGTGATCTTATCCTCACCACTGCTGATATGCTTAAGCCCACTGCTACAGTCACAGCTGTATCAATCCGTCCTGTTAAGACTCTTCTTCTCTTTGACTCTCCACCTTTACCAAGATGATGTTTTTTCCCATGGATTGGCCCATCCTGACAAAATGTCCAAAGTATATGAGATGAGGTTTCACCAATCTAGCCTCCAAGAGGCATCCTGCCTCTCCAAGATAAACTTGTTTGTATGGTATGGTGCCTTCATTAAGAGAAGAGGAGTCAGAAGAGGAGGAGAGCTGGCACTGGCAGGCAGCCTGCTCCACTTTACCACAGTCAGCTATGCTGACAACCCATAGGTGGCACCTCTGTGGCAGTTTGGATCTCTATGCAGGAAGAAGATGGGCAATCTGCTCTTGTGCTTTTACAGCCTCCAAGCCCCATGAAAAGATAGCTATCAGTCAGTCCTGACTTGATGGTAATGAGATGGAAAGAGTGAGATGCAAAACTCAGAAACTGAGACTTCTCTAACTGACCCTGATGTCTGGTCCAGGCCCTTAGGAAACTGCATTTTTCAGGCAGGCAGAGGAACATATTTAACAGCCAGCTTGATTCATAACTGTCATAATTTTAGACATGTAGAATATAAGCTTATATTTGTATTCTCATCCCCAAGAGCCAAAATGTAAGAGCTGGATCTGAAAAAGATAAAAAAAAATTGTATGTGAAATAGTTGGGGGGAAAAAAATTTAAAAAAAAAAAATAAAATAAAATAAAATAAAAAAATAGTTGGGAAAACTAGTACATTTAGCCTGCAAAAGAGAACACACTAGTGAGAAAATGGGCTGTTTCACATCATGTGATAAAGAAAGCAGATCTGTGTTGTGGTGGGGATAAGTAGGTGGCAGAAATTGTTTATATTTATCTACTAACATAATAGACAAAACTTTCCCAGTGGGGTCACACAATAACAGGCAGGTGACCTGCTCCAATGACGAATACAGCAGGAAAACCTTATGAACATTCCACACCTTAACACAGGGTCACCATTTAGTGGAGCAGAGCTCAAGGCAAAGGGTGAGGTATGAAGTGGAGTGCTCAAAATAATGCTGTTGTTGTTGTTGTTGTTATGTGCCGTCGAGTCGTTTGCAACTCATAGCGACCCTATGTACAACAGCCCTAAACCCTGCTCTATCCTGTGCCAGTCACACTGCCTCTGACACACCCATCCCAATTACCCCAGTCACTGAATCAATCCACTTCATAGAAGGTCTTTCCCTCTTGCGCTGTCCCTCCACCCTCTCAAGCATGATGTACCTCTCCAAGGACCTGTCCATCCTGACAACATGTGCAAAGTATGTCAGACGAAGCCACAGAATCCTTGCCTCCAAGGAGCAGTCTGGTTTAACCCTCTCCAGGATGAATCTGTTTGTTTTCTTGGCTGTCCATGGTACATTCAATACTCTTCTCCAGCACCACAGCTCAAAGGCACCAATTCTTCTATCCTCCCTAGTCATTGTCCAACTCTCTGATGCATAATAAGTGATTGTAAAGACCATGGCCTGTATCAGATGCACCTTAGTCTCCAGAGACACACTGTTGCTCTTGAGTACTTTAGAGAGGTCCCTAACAGCAGACTTTCCCATCACAATACATTTTTTTTTATTTCCTGGCTGCTGGTGCCAAGAGTGTTGACTGTGGAGCCAAGCAAACTGAAGCTATGAACAATCTCAATCTCTTCACCATCCATCCTGATGCTGCCAATTGGTCCAGTGGTGAAAATCTTTGTCTTCTTGACATTAAGCCTCAGACCATACTGAAGACTGCAGTCCCTGACCCTCTGCAGCAAGTGCATGAGGTCTTCCTCAGTTTCAGCAAGTAGGGTTGTGTCATCTGCATTACGCAGATTTGTCAATAGATCTTCCACCAATCCTGACGCCACACTTCTCCTCATAGAACCCAGCCTCTCAGACAATCTGCTCTGCATACAGGTGGAAAAGGTATGGAGATAGGACGCATCCCACATCCACATACAGGTGGAAAAGGTATGGAGATAGGTTTACATCCCTGGTGTAAACCCTTCCCAATTTTGAACCATGCAGTGTTACCCTGCTCTGTTCTGACGACTGCCTCTTGGTCCAAGTATAGGTTTCTCATTAGCACGATTAAATGTTCAGGGATTCCCATTCTTCTCAGAGTCAGCCACAGTTTATTATGATCCACACAGTCAAACGCCTTTGCATAATAAACAAAACACAGATATACAATCTTCTGGTATTCCCTGCTTTCAGCTAAGATCCATCTAACATCAGCTACAATATCCCTAGTACCATGACTCCTTCTAAACCCAGCCTGGACTTTTGGTAGTTCTCTGCTGATGTGCTGTTCCAGTTGTTTTTGGATAGTCTTCAGTAGAATCTTGCTTGCATGTGAAATCAATTATATCGTTCTGTAATTTCCACACACTGTTGGGTCACCCTTCTTTGGAATGGGAACAAATATAGATCTCTTCCAGTCAGTTGGCCAAAGGGTGATGGATGAAGAGGAGTGCTCCAAATGTAGAGATAAGCTATATTTTTCATACAATTTAATAAGAAAATGTTTTTGGAAAAAAGTTCCGTTGTCATGTGAATAGTTATTTTTTGACATTAAAAACACTAAAGCAGAAAACAGATAATCAACTCACAAAGATCATGAGCAAAGATTCTGATAGTGGCTAAGCGTAAAACCACATATCTCCTAGTTATTATGCCACATCAAGTCAATGCAACACAACAACCCATTAGGACAGAGGAGAGCTGCTCCACAGGGTTTCCAAGGAAGAAGCCTCTACAAGAGCAAAATGTTTAAAAAAAAAAAAAAACAGAGCAAAATGTTCCTTTTCTCCATAGAGCAGTATGGTGGGTTTGAACAGCCAACCTTTCATTTAGCAGCTAAGCACTGCACCACCGTCCACAGCACCACTAGGACTCCTTACATAGTCCCTACAGGCTTATATAATTCTATATTAAAAAATTTTATGGAGATGTAGCTCTGTATGCAGAGGTAAGTGGAGATAAAAAGCAAAATAGACATCAAATTCTGAAGTAACTCTAGAACTTCCTTAAAACTTCTACTCTAAATATTACTTAATCAAAGTGGAAGTCTTAGTGATCTTTTCTCCCCCCACCTTAAAAAAAAAAAATCACAGCATTCCCTACTGCTGCCAACTGGATCTTCTGACTTGTCTGAAAACCTTGCTGTCCACTCCCACAATGGCCTCTGTCATTCAACAAGTATTCACTGAATGAGAATGTTAAGGACACTCCAGCTCTAACAGACAGAGGAGCTACAGCTCTAGTAGCCTGAGAGGAGAAAGGTTATAAATTAAACATACAAGCAAATAAACAGCAAGCTACTACAAAGAAGATAACAAGCCTCAGAGATATTAACACTCAAGTGCTTGGCTGCTACCTGAAAAGTGCCCACCAGCTCTGTGAGAAAAAGATTCTGGCAATATGTTTCCAAAGAGAATACAGCAGAGACCAAGAACCCAGTTCTACTTTGTCACATGGAGTTGCTATAGGTTTAAACTAATCCAACAGCACCTCACAACATGAAAATAAAATAGAACATGTGGGAGAGATCTAGGTGCTGCATGTATATGGGTAATCAATAAAAGCCTCTTTGGGGAGAAAAAAAATGAAGAAGACACACGAAGATCTGAAGAAATGCATTCTAGGCAAAAGGCATAAAAAGCACAAGTAAATCCCTGAGAAAGGATGGGCTTGGCTTGTTTAAGGGATAAAGGAAGCCATGTAACTGGAGTCCAAGAAACAGAGAGAAGGAAAAGAGTATGAATGTAGAAAAGAAGCCAGGAGCCAGGTCACACGTGGATTCCCAGCCTCAGAGTTACAAACATTTGGGGTAATTCTCTGCTGTGGACTGACCGGTGCACTGTACGAAGTTTGGCTACATCCCTGGCTTCTAACCACTGGAGGCCAACAGTAACGTACATACACATCAGTCCAGAGAGTCGACAATGTCTCCAGACAATGCCAAAAGTCCCCTAAAGGATATTCTCCCCCAGCTGAGAACCACTCATTTGTAAGGAGCTTCAAGTCGGAATCAACTCAAAGGTGACCCTCAAGCAGGTTTTAGAAACACTAAATCCCACAGGAAAAGATTGTCCATCTTTCTCCCACATAACAACTGGTGGATTCCAATCTAATGTCTTTGGGTTGGCAGTACAACTCCTTCCACTAAGCCACCAGAGCTAAGAACCACTGATGCAGGGAATTGGAAGTGACTGTGTTAAAAATTTTGTGGCATTTTTCCCATGATAATATTTTGTTTTCATTTCAGACATAACAGGAAAGCCAGTAAATAAAGTGATAAGATTTAATTAACACTTGAGCTTGAGAGGGGATGTTTAGTTGGGAAAGAGAGGAGGAAGGGAAGTCTGTTAGCAGTTTTCCTCAGACCAATTTTTAAAAGTGAAAAACGTGAGATGCTATCAAGTTTAATCCCTATTTTGAAAATGAAGCTGATAGGAGACACACAGAGCACATGGGATGAAGGGAGAAAAATCGAGGAAGACTCAAGAGTTTGAGCCCATATAGCCGGCTGTTACTTACATGGAAAAGACCTGTTGTTGTTGTTGTTGTTATGTGCCATCAAGTCGTTTTCGACTCATAGCGACCCTATGCACAACAGCCCTAAACCCTGCTCTATCCTGCGCCAACCGCACTGCCTCTGACACACCCATCCCGATTACCCCAGTCACCGAATCAATCCATCTCATAGAGGGTCTTCCCCTCCTGCGCTGTCCCTCCACCCGCCCAAGCATGATGTCCCTCTCCAAGGACCCGTCCCTCCTGGCAACATGTCCAAAGTATGTCAGACGAAGCCCCAGAATCCTTGCCTCCAAGGAGTAGCTTGGTTTAATCCTCTCCAAGATGGGGATAAAAGAGGAGTCACCATAGTTCTGTGTGTTGCTTATGTTAAGTATGAAGTGTCTATAAAACATCCAAATGAAGGTGAAGAATTAGATGAGTCCAGAACTGGGAGAAATACCCTCAAAAAGATGGACTGACACAGTAACTATAACCATGAGCTAGAGAACATGAGAGATGATGAGGACAAAGCAGGATAGAGGAAGGCTCCCAACTTGTTAACAGGGTCAAAGCAGACTTGGTAACATCTAACAAGAACTGGAGGGCTGAGAAATTCAGTACTAAACCAACATACAAAGGGTATTTGAAACCGTGAGAATGGATTAGAACACTTTAGGAAAGTCAAGGAACACTCTAAAATTTAAACTCAGGAGGGGCAGAGATAAGCTGGCAAAAGGGCATATGATAAGTGGCATATATGTTGAACTGACAACTGGCCTTTGCAAGATAATAAGTCATTAAAATCCTAATTTAAAACAATTTTAATTGCAATTGGAGTATGAAAGCTCAAATAGATTTGGTTAAAAAATAAGTGAAAAGGAAGTAGAAATGGAAAATATAAACATTATTTTTAAAATGTTTGCTGAAGAACTGATATATTAAGATACTGTGTACTTAAATAATCTAGATTTTTATTCCGCTTAACCATCCAAAGCTCCTAAGTGATTATGCTCTACAAGACCATCCCAGAATCCATTTCCACCTAAGACGATGCCCTCATCTGCAAGCTGTTATTGTTATTTCTGTGTGCCATCAAGTTGGAACCCACCCACAGCTGATCGTCCTACAGGTTTCCAAAGACAGGAATCTAGTCACACAGCCACAACTAGTTAGAGGAAAGAGGCTATGAAATGTAGTCTATGCCTAATAGTCATATCATAAAAAATGTGAGGGCTCTATTTTAGTATTAGGAATAATACAAAGCCACAGACCACGTGCTGCTTTGTTAGGTGACATCAGGTTGACCACAAATCACAGCGAACCTATGAACAACAGATCTGAACCATGCCTTGCAGAACCTGCCTTATTCTCATGATTTCTGCCATGCTTAAGCCCACTTTGATAGTCATTGTGTCAGTGTATCTACTGAGAATCTTCCTCTCTTTCACTGATGGATCATTTTCCCTGTATGGTATCTTTCTTCAATGACGCCCAAAATATGCCTAAAGTAATACAACGTTTTGATATCCAGGCCTTTAAGAAGTACTTTGGTACTCTTTAAGACAGCTCTTGGCAGTCCAGGTGACAATCAATACTCTGTACCTGAATAAAATGATGGATGTAGGGTGTAAAATGCTTTATTCTGTTGTTGCTGCTTACTTCCCCCTAGTCTCACAAGCAATGCACTCCTGCAGACTTCATAGCACTTTCCCTTGTATTCTCGAGCTTCCCTATGAGATCTGTTCAGCTCTCTTAGCTCAATGCCTTCCCCACATGGGCTTCTTTTGGTTACATATCAAGTTTCAGAGATTCTTCTTACATATATTTTCTTTTTCCCACCGGCTCCTGGTTTCTATAATGGGCTTTTGCTGTCTTCATAGATGAATGCCTTGATGCCATGCCACAACTCATCTTATCTTCAGTCATAAGTGTTCAATGTGTCAAATCTATTTTTAAGATGTTTTTTAAATGTAATTGGGATACAATGAAGGTCAAAGTTTGCTTCTTATGGGCTTTTCATTTTCTTCACCTTTAATCTGAACTTGTGTATGAATAGCTGATAGTCTATTCCACAGTAAGCCCCAGGCCTAATTTTGACTGCTGCTATTGAACTTCTCCAATGTCTCTTTCCACAGATGTGATCAATCTGACTCCTGTGGAGTCCATCAAGTGAAGTCTATATACAGTCACTATGTATGGGATTTTTAAAAAAGTATTTTCAGTGAACCAATCACTTATTATGTAAAGTTCTATCACTTAATCCCCACCTCATCTGTCACCAAGATCATATTTTCCAACTACAGTCCTTTCTTGTTTCCAACTTTTATATTCCAGTCACCAATTATTATCATTCATCTTTATTACATACATGTTCAATCAATTTCAGACTATAAAACCTGGCTGTTGTTGTTCTTGTTATGTGCCATCGAGTCGTTTGCGACTCATAGCGACCCTATGCACAACAGCCCTAAACCATGCTCTATCCTGTGCCAATCTCATTGCCTCTGACACACCCATCCCGATTACCCCAGTCACTGAATCAATCCACCTCATAGAGGGTCTTCCCCTCCTGCGCTGTCCCTCTACTCTACCCAGTATGATGTCCCTTCTCTAAAGACCTGTCTCTCCTTACAACATGTCCAAAGTATGTCAGACGAAGCCCCAGAACACATTTACAATGTAAAACCTGGTACAAATCCATAATTTCTTCAACTTTGGCTCTCATGGTTGATGAGTATACTGGCAATATAATGGTTGCATGAATAGGACTTCCTCATATGTGCTCTTTTTTATGATAAATGCCACATAATTTCACCTCAATTTGTCATTTCCAGCATATTAGATTGTATGACAGTCATATGTTTGTTGGATTCAAAATAGCCAATAGGAGTCTATGTCAGCTCATTAATGCCTGTTGTTACTGTGTGCTATGGAGTTGGAACCAACCTACAATTGACCCCCTAGAGGGTGTTCAAAGGCAGTAAATTACACAGGAGACTGCCCATCATATTCCAACAAAGCAGCTGGTGGATTCAAACTGCATGCCTCTGGGACTGCAGCACAGCTTCTTACCACTGGGCCACAAAAGCTCCCTCACTAATGCTTAAGAGGTCAATTTTTATGCATTCCATTTCATTTTACAACTTAAAATTTTCCAAGATTCATGTTCTGATTATTAACAGACATTTGTAGCTGTTTCTCCTCATGCTGAGTCTGGCCACATCAGCAAAAGAAGGTCCTTCACTGGGTGAAAGCTTTTCTCTATCCATGACATTACGGTAGACTCTACTTTGAGGAGGAAGCTTGTCACATTTTGCGTGCCTTCCAATCTGAAAGGTTCCTCTTCTGGCACTATATCCGACAGTGTTCTTCCACTGTCCACAGATTTTTCAAAGGTTATTTCAGAAGTGGATGTCCAATCCTGCTTCTTAGTCTGAAAGCTCCCTGGAAACCTACTTGACCTGGGTGATCCTGCTAGTATTTGAAGTATCAGTGGCAGAACTTTCAGCATCACACCTGCGAGTAAGCCACCAAAGTACAGCAAACCAACAGATGAGTAGTGGACAGAGCACAGGATCTGGTTAGGGGTCATCTCTGCCAAGAAAAGTGGACAGGGCACAGGATCTGGTAAGTAGTCATCTCTGCCAAGAGGACACAGGATGTGGTAAATAGTCATCTCTACAGTCAGTTGGCTGGTTGTCCTCTAGGTTTCTCATTTCAAAAAAAGGTGACCTGACAGAGTGTGGAAATTATCGAACAATATCACTAATATCACACACTAGCAAAATCCTCCTGAAGATTATCCAGAAAAGACTTGAATAGTACATTGTCAGCAAACAACCAGCTGGGTTGAGGAAAGGTTGTGGCACTAGAGACATTATTGCCAATGTCAGATGAATCCTGGCAAAAAGCAGAGTACCAGAAGAATGTCTATCTGTGTTTCATTGAATATGCAAAGACATTTGACTGTGTGGATAACAACAAATTGTGGCTAATCTTGAGGAAAATGGCAATCCCAGAACACTTGATTGTACTTATGTGAAACCGATACTTACTTGGTCCAGAAAGCAGTGGTCAAGACAGAGCACAGAGAACAGGAGGAATGTGGCATCAGGATTGGAGGAAGACTCATCAATAACCTACAATATGCAGATAACACAATCTTGCTTGCTCAAACTAAAGAAAACCTGAAGCGCTTGCTGCAGATGATCAAAGACTGTAGTCTTCAATACGGATTGAAGCTCAACATCAAGACGACAAAGATTCTCACCACTGAGTCAACTGGCAGCACCATGATAGATGGAGAAGAAACTGAGGATGTTAGCTTGTTCATCTCCAAAATCAACACTCTTTTAACACCAGCCGTTGGGAAATCAAAAGACAAATTTCATTGGGAAAATGTGCTGTCAGGGATCTCTGCAGAGTACTGAAAAGCAACGATGTCAGTCTAGAGACAAAGGTGCGCCTAATCCAGGCCATGGTCTTCGCAATTACTTGTTATACGTCAGAGAGCTGGACAATGACTAAGGATGACAGAAGAAGAATCAATGCCTCTGAGTTGAGGTGCTGGAGAAGAGTCTTGAACATATCATGGACTGCCAAGAAAACAAATCAGTCTGTCCTGGAGAGGGTGAAACAAGTCTCTCCTTGGAGGCTAGGATTTTGAAGCTCCTTCTCACATACTTTGGGCACATGGCCCAGACAGATCAGTCTTTGGAGAAGTACATCATGCTCAGAAGGGTGGAGGGACAGTGGAGGAGAAGAAGACCCCAAATGAGATGTATTGATATAGCATCTGGGACAATGGGGGTTGTTGCGTCAGAATTAGTGAGACTGGCTCTGGACACGGAACAGTTCAGAACTGCTGTACAGGGTCACTATAGGTCGCAGGTAACTCAATGGCACATAACAACAACAACATAGTATATTGGTTTTTCATTTAAGCCTCTTGCTTAAAGTCAACAAGACCTCAGGGAGGGCCTTCGTATTTAAAAGTCAAATTTTATTATATTTTGGAGGAATATTCTTCTAAGTGGTACAGCACTCTTCTGTCAATATGCTATACTGAGGTAACCTGGGGTTGCTGTGATGCTGAACCTGTGTCACTGGGGTGTCAAATAGAATAACAGTTACCCCTAGTGGACAGTGTTTGATGGAGCTCCCAGTTTAAGACAGGTTTGGAAGCAGGAGTAGCATCCACTTCCTAAACAACACGTCTCTGGAAACACTTACGAACTCTGAGAAACAACAATCATTACAGAAAGGCTTCAGGTCTTTTGTGCATAGGGTTGATATGAGTTGTGCTCAACTCAACTGCAATCAACAACAACAACAACATTTTATACTGGTTTATTTACAAAGTTCGAATACACTGTTTTTCTCATGGGAAAGATCAGGTGTAAATCTTTTGTTTCCTTGATGTTGAGTTTCAATCCATATTGAAGACTGCATGCCTTAATATTCTGCAGTAAACACTTTAGTTCCTCCTCTGTTTTTGTGAACAAGGTTGTATCATCTGCATAACGAAGGTTGTTGATGAGTCTTGCCCTGATCCTGATGCCATTTTCCTCCTCATAAAGTTCAGCCTCCCATATGATCTAATCTTCATACAGACTGAAAAAGTATTGAGACAGAACGCATCCTTGACACACTCCTTTCCTGATTTTGAACCATGCGGTGTTTCCTTGCTCTGTTTTGACCACAGCTTCCAAGTATAGGTTTTGCATGAGGACAATCAAGTGTTCTGGGATACACTGTAAAAGCTGGGACTATGAAACCAGTCACAGAAGTAAAATGCAAGCATTTTCCACAAACATGAGGGACAGTGGCATATAGGGCTAAGAAGGCAATCTATGACAAGTGATATAAAAACTGGTAAGACTATGTCCTCTCAGAGGCTCGATCTTACTTACAACAACAACAGTTGTTAGGTACCATCAAGTCGAGTATAACTCATAGTGACCCTATGAATAAAAGATCTGAACTCTGTTCTATCCTGTGCCATCTTCATACTTCCTGAACATTAGAGCCCACTGAAGCAGTCACTATGTCAATCCACCTAGTTGAGGGTCTTTCCTTTCCTTCGCTGACCCTCTGCCTTTCTGAGCATGATGTTTCTCTCCGAGGATAAGTCCCTTCTACCAACATGCCCAAAGTATATGTGGAAAAACCTGAACATCTTTGGCTCCAAAGAGAACTCTGGCTCCACCCTCTCCAAGACATCTATTTGTTCTCTTGGCCATCCATGGGATGCTTCAGTGCTCTCCTCTAACATCACTGCTCAAAGGCAGCAATTCTTCTGTCATCCTTATTCACTGTCCAGCACTCAGATGCATAGCAAGTGATTCACCTAATTTCTCAGACTGACATCATTACTCAATAATTTGGAGAGGTCCCTAACTGCAGACTCCTCCAGGGCAATACATTTCCTATTTCCTGACTGCTGGTACCAAGAGTCTTAATAATGGATCCAAGTGAGATGAAGTTGTTGATAGTTTCAATCTTTTCTCCATCCATCATAATGATCTATCATGTTTTTTCATAAAAAGTTAAATTAAGTACCTATTTCTTAATTGCATTTGTCTGTTCTAAAACAACTTCCTTTAAACACCAGGATTTGTGCTCTGTCCGGTTATACTGTAAATTATAAATAGATGTTTTATCAATTTCTTTCACTGTACTCTTTTAGGGAATGTTCCCTTTCAACCTTCATCTCTTCAGACAGAAAATCTCTAGAGATTTTCATTTTTCCAAACCACAAAATGTGCTTACATCTTGACAATGAGTCTTTTGTTGGGCCTCTACCATGGACTGCCGAAAGAACAAACAGAAATATCTTGGGAAAAGAGCAGCCAGAGTGCTCCTTAAAAGTAAACATGGTGAAGCTTTGTCATTCATACTTTGGACATACAGTTAGTTGAGGCTACTCCCTGGAAAGGGACATCATGCTTGGGAAGATAAACGGTTAGTGAAGGAGAGGAAGACCCCCAATGAGGCACTCTGACTTCAGCAATGGGCTCTAGTGTGTCACGTATGAGTATATGTGACTCAACAGCACCTAACAATAACCTTTTTTTTTTGAGGCGCTACAACTGGAGCCACTATTTTCCAAGTGCTGTTCCTCTCAGGCTTTATGGAAGGCCTCCCTGCCTCAAGTCCACTATTCCCAGGAAAGGGAACCTTAATGTCCTCCCACCGCTCCCTTGCATCATCCCACAGCATCTCTCAAAGCCATAAAAAAAGCACAATTTGTGGGACTGCAGAAGCTGTCAAAACTCCAAATCTGTTTTGCTTAACAGGTCTGGAGCAATGACCATTTTGAAGTGCTCTTGTTTAGTTTGGGATAATAGTTAATAAACTAGCAGGCACTTTGGGGGGGGCGGAAATGCATCACATTTCACAATTTCAAGATAATTTTAAACACTTTAAAAAAAGAGTTTAATGTCAAATCTTATAGTTAGTAAATTAGATTTATCTTGGAGGGAGGAGGGGTTTTGGTTTTTTAAAAATTTTTACTCTGAAGAGGATACTCAACTCACTCTCTCACTGCCGTGAAGTTGGAACCAACTCAGCTGACTCTCCAAGAGGTTTTCAGGAGACTATAAATCACACAGAACAAAGTCCATGCTTCTCCTATGGAGCAACTGGTGGATGTGTAAGGAGCTGCACTATTAACCCAAAGGTGGCACCTCTTTGGCAGTTAGAATCCACTAGCTGTTCCAAGGGAGAAAGATGGACAATCCCCTCCTGCGTGATTTATAGTCTCAGAAACCCACTGGAGGTTCAGCTATTGTAAAAAGTGCAAGGGCCACATGTGGAGTGCCATACCTTTACCAACTTCAAAGGAGGAACTATTCCTGTCCACAGCATCAATAACACAAAACAAATTCCCATGAGGTCAGACATGACTCCCATGCCTTTTTCTATTCATCTCAACACCAATCTTGCTTTTCTGTGTCCAAAATCTGATGTGATCACTCATAGACCAGACAGAATTGGGGAGTGAAAAGTTATAATTCAGATTAATAATAGAATACATCAAAAAGACAAAGATCCTCACCAATGGTCCAACTGGCAGCATCATGACAGATGGAGAAGAGACTGAGGTTGTTAACAATTTCAACTTGCTCAGCTCCACAATCAACACTCTTGCCACCATCAGTCATGAAATCAAAAGATTAACTGCTCTAAGGAAAGCTGCTGTCAGGGACCTCAGCAAAGTGCTAAAGAGCAACAATGTCAATCTGGAGACTAAGATGTGCCTGATTTCAGGACATGGTCTTTGAAATTACTTTCTATGCATCAGAGAGTTGCACAATGACTAAAGCTGACAGAAGAGGAATTGATGCCTTTGAATTGGGGTACTGGAGAAGAGTACTGAACATACCATGAACTGCCAAAAGAACAAACAGGATTTTCCTGGAGAAGATAAAACCAGAATGGTCCTTGGAGGCAAGGATTTTGAAGCTCCATCTCACAAACTTTGGGCATGTGACCAGGAGAGACCAGTCCTTTGAGAATGAAATCATGCTTGAAAGTGTGGAGGGACAGTGCAGGAGAGGAAGTCCTCAAATGAGAAGAATTAACACAATAACTGCGGCAATGAGGGTAGGAGTGCAGGAGACAAGGAAACTGGCTCAGAATAGAGCAAGGGTCAGAGCTATTGTACACAGGGTCACTATGAGTCACAGGCATCTCAATGGGACATAATAACAACAGAATACAGTCAAGACATCTCCCTACGTGTGTACACAGGAACCTCAGCCTCGAGCCTCGTAGTTCTCAGTGCTACCAATATTGGCTTCTCTCCCCCAATTGTCTCATAAAGTTCTCAGTCCTGCCAGTAATGGCGTGCCTACCCCCCACCAAAGTTCCATCTCACATAAATTCTCCAGGTTGTTGCTGCCCCAAATCATGTACTACATTTCACTGAGTCGGGAGAGGCCTCCTTCCTCTTATGGTAGAGGAAGAATTTCTGTCTACAGTTAGAGCTCATCAACTTTTTTGTTAAGACAAGCCATTCTACTTATAGACTGTTGACACTGGACAATCTTCTTGTGCAATGATAGACTGCCAAGGCCCTTATGGATAGATCAACATGCCCCATTTGCATAGTCCACCCATCTGCACAGCAACATAAGGACCAGAGAAGTCATACTGAAAGATAAAGTCCATACTTGTCAATCAGTTTTGACTTAGTGGCACCGACTTTGAGAGTTGAACCACTGCCAGGGAGTCAACTCTGACTTATTGTGATTCTATACGTCAGAGCAGGAATTCCAATAAATTTTCCTAGGCTATAAATCTTTATGGAGCAGACTGCCTCTCCTAGGCTCAAATAAGCAATCTTTGGGTGAGCGGCTAAATGGTTTTCTGCCACATAGTATAGTCTAAACAATATGTATAAATTGTTTCTATTACCTTTGCTCTGGAATTATCACATAGTTTTCCTGGGTGTTACATCACTGCTGTGTGCTGTCAAATCAGAACCAACCCTAGCTGACTCTCCAGCAGGTTTTCAGCAGCAGTACACTGCATGGAAGGAGCCTGAACATCCTTCTCCTACAGAGTAGGTGGTGGATTTGAACCACATGCCTCTGGAATTGCAGAGTTGCTCCTTACCACTAGGCCACCATTTTTATTACATTCTCTCCTTTACTAAGTTGTTGTTATTGCTGTGTAATGTGAAAATGAGACTGGTCAGTAACTGACCCTCAAGTAAGTTTTAGAGGTTGCAAATTGTTCATCATCCTCCCACAGAACAGCTGGTGTAGTCAAGTTGCCTGCCTTGTGACTGACAGCACAGCTCCTTCCACTAGTCCACCAGAGCACCCTTTACCAAGTGATTAGGTAATTGCTGACAACTAGAGGGACTTGAGAAGTTTCCCCTGTGTTGTACTGCATTTTTAAAAAATCACCTGCTTAGATTTTCCTCATATGATTAAGAATTGATGAAGAGACACTTCTGCTCTATTTTTAATAGATTTTGGTAATTTCTTGGTAATGTTACTAAGTATGCAAACTGAATCTAAACAAGATTTCTGCCTTCACAGTGAGTTGGGTTTTTTAAAAGTGTGAGTAAAATCTGTTTTAATTAGACCAAGGTTAGATAACCTCTCCTTTAGAAAACTTAAGAATACATTACAATGTGAATTGTCTTTACTATTTTTATCAGCATTTCTCTACTATCCTCTTCAGGGCGTTCTGCTAACCAAAAGCCTGTAGGTTTGAACCCAGGACAGGATGTCTCCCTCCATAAAGATTTACAGCCTTGGTATCCTTATTTACACACTGTATCACAATCAGCACGTTGGCATTGGTTAAATTCTCAAAAACTCAGCACTGTTGAGTCAGAACTAACTCAAAACTGATCTTCCAGTGGGTTTCTGAGACTTAAAAAGCACATGGGAGGAAACTGTTCATCATCTTTCTACCTTAGAGCCACTGGTGGCAGGTACCTTCGGGTGAACAGTACAACTCCCAATGAACTCCCAGAGCTCCACCTGGTATCATTAACTAAGTGCCTCCCAAGCCATGGTCTTTTGAATTACTTGTTATGCATCTAAAAGACTAAGCATCCTTACTTCTGCATTGTAATGTTGAAAAAGAGTACTGAGTATTCCACTGACTGCCAAGAGAACAAACAACTACTGCAGCCTGGGTACTCCTTGGAGGCAAAGATCATGAAGGTTTGTCTCACCTAGTTTGTGCACGTTTTTAAGGAGGAGCTAGTCCTTAGAGAAGAACATCATGCTTGCAAAGGCAGAAGGTCAGTGAAAAAGAGGAAGATCCTCAACAAGACGGTTTGTCACAGTGACTACAATGGGCTCACATATAGCAGAGATAATGGAGAAAGCACGGGATAGGGCATGGTTCAGATTAATGGTTCATGGGGTCGTGTTGAGTCCACTAGATGGCACCTAACAACATCAATAACAAACAAATGCCTGGCATGGCATCAAGACATCTAACAAAACTGCAATTAAATACATCATTTAACCACGGTTCAATGGCAAGATTCTTACCCTCTACTTAGTAGATACGAGTTCAATTCCTAGTCAGTGAAGCTTATGGATAACCACCACCTGTCTGTCAATGGAGGGCTTATATGTTGCTATGAACAGGTTTCAGCAGGCCTTCCAAACTAAAACAGAGCAAAGTCCTACTGGGAAAACAACTCACAAAAACTTAGGGCTGGGCAGTGTTTCATTCGATAATGCATGGAAGGTGACCATCAGCCAAGGGCCAATACCGCAGCACATAACAACACAATATAAATTTCTAAGGTAGAGAGAAATTACTGCTATTCCTAATCTCAAAGGAGGTACTTGAGACACCAAAATGTTAATCAGCTTTCCCAAAGTCAATATTATAAACACCACAAATAGCACTTAAACTTCAAAACAAAACCAGTACGTTTCCAAAGCCTTACTTCCTATAATACTATAATAAGACTTGTGCTCATGAAAATTAAAAATGTTAAATACTAAATGAGATGTCACTTAACTTTTCTGTAAAAGGCCAGAGAGTAAATTAGTTTAGGCTTTGAAGAGATGGTGTCTGTTACAAGCAGATAACAATGCTATCATTTTTGTTAAATAGCAATAGTGGCTTTAGAGTTGTTGTTGTTGTTGTTGTTGTTGTGTACTATCTAGTCAGAACAAACCCTAGATGACGCTCCAACAGGTTTCCTGAAGCAGTAAAATCACATGGAGGTGGGGATGGAGAATGTCCACCTTTCTCTCACAGAGCACCTGGTGGATTTGAACTCCATACCTTTGTGTTGGCAGTGCAGTTCCTTACCAATGGTGACACAGTCTGTAGGGAATCTAAGCAGCTAATGCAAAGGCAAGTAAGTCTGGTGGTCTAGTGGGAAGGAGATGCACTAACCCAAAGGCAAGTAAGTCAAATGCAAGCAGCTGCTTGGCAGGAGAAAGATGGGTAATCTCCTCTCCCACAACTCAGCCTCTGAAACCTGATGGAGGGCCCGCTATGAGTGAGTTCCAACTTGACGGCACACAACAACAACGCAAAGGTGGCACCTCTCTGGCAGTCTGCATCCATGTGGCTCCATGGCAGAAAGATGAAAAATCTCCTCCTACAAGATTTACACCTCAGAAAACCTACTAGAGGGTCACTGGGAGTCAGCTCTGACTCGACGGCAATGAGTGAGTTAATGAATCCAAAAAGAGCCCCATACAAGAAAGCTCTCTAGAACTGGATTGACATCAGGATTGAGGGAAGACAAAAAAAGGAGGGGAGGAATGATGTGTATTGCATTGAAACAGATGAGGGAGAGAACTGTTTAAAAGGAATATATGAATGGGTATTCTTGTCATTACTTAAGTCCAGAATGAAGGTTTAATCGTGGAGTGGACTTGGGGGGAGGGATTGCATAACAATGAAAGAGTTTTTCTTTTCAAGGAGAAGAGCGAATGGGGGGGGAGGCAGGGAGAAAAGTGCAACAATGAAAGACTAGAAAACCTAAGTCTCTGTAAATTTTCACTAAAATGAATTAAAAATTTTTTAAAAAAGAAAGTTTTCTATTTATGAACAATCAATAAAACTAGAATTTCGTATAATTTCCATATATCACATAATATTACTTTTTTGCCTTTTATTTTAACCATTTATATTAGTAAAAATCACTGTAGACTTGTGGGTCATACAAAAATAAATTGCAAGTAAAATAGGGCCTGTAGTCTTTACTTTGCCAATCCATAACCTAAAACGGAGGTCTGCAGTCAGAGACCTCTCCAAAAGTACTGAAGAGCAATGATGTCAGTTTGAAGACTAGGGTTTGCCTGATTCAGGCCATGGTCTTCTCAATCATCTGCTATGCATCAGAGAGCTAGACAAAGAAGAAGGATGACAGAAGAAGAACAGATACCTTTGAGTTTTGGTGCTGGAGAAGAGTATTGAATATCCTATGGACTGCCAAAAAAGAAAAACACAGATATGTACTAGAAAGGGTATGGCCATTGGAGGCAAGGATGACCAAACTTTGTCTTTCATACTTTGGATATGTACCTCAGCAAGGCTATTCCCTGGATAGGGACATTGTTCTTAGAAAGATGGAGGGTCAGTTAAGGCGAGGAAGACCCCCAATGAGATGGACTGAGACAATGACTTCAGCAATTGGCTCTTCCTGTCTCAGAAATGATGAGGATGTCACAGGATAGAGCAGGTTTCAGAATGGCTGTTCAAAGGGTCATGATGAATTATACTCAACTTGATGGCACCTAACAACAACACCAACCACCTAAACAAACCATAAGTCAGTAGTCTGAACCCACCAATCATTGTACAGAAAGCAAATGAAGCAGTCTGCTTCTATAAAGATTTACAGCCTTGTAAACTCTACTCCACCCAACAAGGTAAACAACAGTGGGAGCTCAATGCAGTATAGATTTGGAGTTTGGTCCTACAGAACACAGAATAATGTAGAATAGTCTGTATTAAACGGCCCTCATATTACAAATGCTAATTCCTAAACTCCTTCTGTATTTTGAACTCTGAGCCTCAATAAAGTTGATATCTGTCTCATCTGAAAATTTTAAAAAATCCAAAACTGCAGGTACTACACATGGATTTCCTAAAGAATGATAATTTTCTCCTTCAGCAAATGTTTGGGCTTGAAGAAAGCAGTCTCATTTCTTACCTCCATTTTAAAAAATTACTCTCTTAAAATATTTTTTAAATCCTCACCACTGGGCCAATAAGTAATATCCTGATAGATGGAGAAAAGAGAGAAATTGTCAGTAAGTTCATTTTGCTTGGATCCAAAAATCAACCAATAGCCAGGAAATCAAAAGATGAATCACATTCACAATCACTGCTGTCAGGGATCCCTACAAACTGCAGAAGAGCAACAATGTCAGTGTGAACACTTATTATGCAGCTGAAAGCTATACAATGAATAAGGATGGCAAAAGAAGTGTTGATGCCTTTGAGTTGTGACGGTGGAAAAGAGTACTGAATATTCCATGAATTGCCAAAAAGACAAACATATATCTTGGAAAAAGGCTGCTCCTTGGAAACAAGGATGGTGAAACTTCATCCCACATACACTGGGCATATTGTAATGAGCCAGTCCTTAGAAAAGGATCTGTAATGTTCTTCAAAAGTAGAGGGTCAAAGAAGGAGGGGAAAACCCTCATAGATGGACTGACACAGTGACTGTATCGATGAACGCAAATATGTCAGAGAAGATGAGAATGGCACAGAATAGGGCAGGTTCCAGATCCATCACTCATAGGGTCACTATGAGATGAAGGTGACTTCATAGCATATAACAACAACAATAAAATATTTCAAATAATTTTCTAAGGTATTTATCAGGCAAATTAAGTTCTTTTTTGACAAATAACTTTTGTCAGGCAAAATAAAAAAGTTTATATGTAACAAAAAGGATAAATATACTAAAACAATTTTATAGCCCATTTTTCACATTCTTCCTCTCAGCTAATCCTTTACAACAATTTTGTAAGGAAGAAGCCTTTTCATCTTTAATTTTACATATAAGGAAAATGAACTCAGAAATGTAAGTAACTTGCCCAAACCAAGTATCAGGCCACACAGCTACTGCTTGGCAAAACTGGACTTGAAGTCAGTCTGTTGCTGTTGTTGTTGTGTACTGTCAAGTCAGAACCAAACCATAGCTGACCCTCTGGCAGGTGTTCAGAGGCAGTTAAGCACATGGGAGGAGATTGCCCATTCTTCTCCCAAGTAGGAGCTAGTGGCCTCGAACGGCATGCCTTTGGGATTGTGCAGCTTCTTGTCACTAGGCCAGCAAAGCGCCAGTTTTCAATGGTCTTTGCAGGTCTTAGCTACTGCCACAAACACCAAATTTCACACTAATAGGATGAATCCAAAACTTCCCAAGAACATTTAACTTAACCTTTTTAAAATAATTTGTTTTTAGATAATTTCATTTTTCTTCTACCTGCAGTTTCCTGAGAATAGTACCTAATCCTTTTTATTGATTAAAATCACCTACAGTCAATAGCAAAGTTACATATACTGTACAGACAATAATACCCCCTTGATGCCTTGAGAAAGGAAACCACAGCTAAATAAACCATCTAAAGAAAGGGGAGTGAGACTATGGGAGTGAGAGCGTGAGAGAGAGAATGAAAACACTGTCTTCAAAGTCTCAGCCCAAGTGTGGACTATTTTCTGGTGGTTGGAAAGTGATGTAGGGGCTGGGGAAAGGAAATAAAAGGAACCTAACTACTGTAATTCAAGCCAACATCAAAGATTCTAATGACAGTTGAACCTACCTTGCTGGTTTAGTCTCTCCCCTAGAAAACAAAACAGTTACATAACAGAAGAAGGTTATTCTAACTAACATTTCTTTTCTGGCCTACTTTCATTTCTTTCTTCCCTACTACTCTACCCTGTCAAACAACTTGACATGCAGGATCACAAGTAAACTGGGCTTCTACCCAGCATATCTGCACAAGCCTCTGTCCAAAGTACTGCTTTACTTCACTGCCTGAGATAGGGACCATGATCAAGAAGGTAACTAATTGACTTGAGCACAGTTCCAAGTTCACACTTTGACACGTTTGTTCTATAAAGCATCACTGTATTTTCCAATTTAGAAATCAAGCAACCCCAGAGAAAGTGGAAATCACATCATAAAGCCTCATCATTCTATCAAAAAGAATTTAAACCCTTGAGCCAAAATTACCACCCCCTGAAGAGTTCATAAATCCAAAACAAGTTTATCTTAACTAATTTTTTGTTAACTGCCCTGAGCATCGTGTTCTTTTACTACTATCTCTACTTTCAAAATGACAACAGAAAGTCAAAAGAATAAATGGGCACCTTAGTGAATGTATGTATGTCCACTGGGAAAAGGAACACAGCTCAGAAGGCAGGGTGAGGACAATGGAACACCACCAAGAATGTAATCAATGTCACTGAATGAACATGTGCAAACTGTTGAACTGATACGTATTTTTCTATTTTCAAGAACAAAGTAAGTTAAATTCTTTTTAAAAAAATACTTCAGTCACTGGGATGGGAACAATTAAAGCTACTATTTTCTCCACTCTCAAATCTAACGAACAAACATTCATATTCCAGATTACACTTTATTAACAAGGAAAAAAGACATTCATAAATCAGAACACTCAATTCACTACTGAAAAAATATGACAACAAATTCAATTACTGAATCAAACTAGCACGTGCAGAATGTGAGTCACTGTACTCTAGCCTCACTTGTTCTTTCTTCTTACAGAAACAGGAGTACAATGTTGTTAGAAGCATCCAAGCCAACAAAAAAGTTATTCCCATTCATCTATTCAGAATTACTTGAAAGGTCTAAATCTCTGCCCTACCGCCCAAAAAGGGAAGCAGGTGAAAAAAAGGATGGGGAAATAAAAGATGCTAATAATGCCACATCCAAGCTTCAGGATGCCCATGTAGCATCATGCAGTGCTACAAGCATTTGAAAAGCCAACTCCAAGTCTGCATGTAGATCAAAATTATAACTGCCCAAATTCTATTTTCTAAAAGACAGCTGTTAAGCTGCACCTTAACACCCTGTTGTGGCTCTCCCCACTGCCATCTTCCAGCTTCTACAGAAGCCGAACAGAAGTAAGGTTAAGGATGGTCAGAAGCAGGCTCGACCAAAGAAACCAGGATTGAATTTCTCTCCCTATCTAGTTTCATGTGAGACGTTAGAGAAAGCCTTTAAAAAGAAGTATTTACTCAAATCAGTAGAATAAAAAAGAGGCCAGAGTAAGGGTGCAGCGGGAGGGAATACAGGAGTAGGGGGGGGCAGCAGGTCGCTGGCGCGTCCCGAAGCAGCCAGCTGGAAGACGGGACCCTCGGAGTCCCCGCGGGCACGCGCCTAGCTGCTCCAGTGAAGTAAGACGCTCCGCACGGCCGCCGGGGATCCCGCGCGGCCGTTCCCAGGGACCCTGTGCGCTCGTTCGCAGGGTCATTCCCGGGACCCCGCGCGGCCGTTCCCGGGGTTGTTCACGGGGATCCCTCGAGGTCATTTCCCGAAGTCGTTTCCGGAGACTCCGTGCGCTCGTTCCCAGAGTCATTCTCGGCGACTCCGCGCAGTCGTTCCTGGAGTCGTTCCCGGGGAACTCGCGAAGCTGTTCCCGGGACGCGGGCTCCGCGGCCTCCCAGCAGGCGAGGCGCTGCAGCTACGGCCGGTGGACCCCGGCCCGCGGGGAAATCGAAGCGAGCACGGCGGCCCAATGGCCCGCAGGGCGCTATCTGGGGCTCAGACCGGGCCCGCGCCGTCCTGTGAAAATCCCACCTGAAACCCTTGACTTTTGGAGACGATTTCCGTGGAAATACGAAGTGCGCCCAGAGCCGCCCAGGCTCCGCCGCCCCCAGCCGGCCTTACCGAGCCCCGCGGCCCCGCCGCCTCGCCGCGGCGTCGCTGCGCCCTCC
>NW_006400073.1:2478545-2485620 GCF_000299155.1 Elephantulus edwardii
CGGGGACGAGCACGCGCTCGGAGGGCGGGCGGAGGAGCGCGCGGCCGCGGCCGCGGCCTGCGGGGGCGCGCGAGGCCTCGCAGCTGTTGTCCCTGCTCGCCAGTGGTCTGCGGGTAGGGTCTGCAGGAGAGGTCCTGCGGGACGCGCGGCTGGGTGGTGGCCTGTCTGGGGTCAGGCTCCCGCCGTGCGCCAGAATCGGCAGGCAGGCATGGCGTGGGGACAGCGGACTGCACGCGTGCGGGCCTCTGCAGGGGGCGCACCGGGACGGTTCTTTTAACCCTGTGGGGACTGGCCTTCTCCTTCTAGGGGGTGAACAGCCGGGGTGGGGAGGTGCAATCCGAGGGGGCGCGGAGGAGGGAAGTGTCACCCGTGTGAGAGGCGCCTGACCCAGTCAGAGAGGATGGGCGGCATTCCTGCTGATGCGGGGCCACGATCCGGGTCCGTTCATCTTGAAAGGGATTCATCTTGACGCATTTGAGAGATCGCTCCCAGTCCCCCAAGTTGGTAGCAGCGCGGTCTAGAATTTCCCCCTCCCACCCCACCACTCGCTTTGCTCCCTGCGTCCCTGACAACACTAAGATTCCCCACCCCCACCCCCCTCAATCTGACCACCACAGTCTCCCCTCCACTCCCGCCGACACCTGAATGCTGTCACCACGACAGGGGAGGGAAGAAGTTCTGCCGCAAGCCAGGAGCTCTCCATCCCTTTGCTCATTTTGGTCTGGAATCGACTCACTTGTTCTTGGAAGAGGGGAGGAACAAGGATGCTGAAAGTTCCTCTGTTGGCTGTTCAGAAATCTAGACTAAGTTGAGAGTGGCACGGAAGGAGAGAGGAAGGACAAAAATGAGTGAAAGATTAGCAATTCTGCAAGAGATTTTTTAAGACTGATGAAGGCACTGGCGGGTAGGCCCTGTTCTCTGCCCGACTCATTCTCTTTGTTCTGCCTTTAATGTTTGTGCAGCACTTACGCATGGAACAATTATGTCTAATCAAAAGCAAGAAAGATTCCTTGCCCCTCCACCATATTGCATTTTTCTTTCACTCTTTCTGACCTATTTGGTATGGGGGTGAGGAGGTTAACCTGCTTAATTTTCTATTCATCCACAGAAGACAGCACTGCATCATCTAATATCACTGCAGTGGTTTGCCCATTCAGCATTTAGTCATTTCTATGGAACTCATTCACTATAAAATACCTTGAACAAACTTGGAATCTTAAACGCATGTACACGAAGTAGTACTACTTTGTGAAAAGAAATTAGAAAATAAGCATGCTGCGCTAAAATAATCCCAGTATCTTGCCAGTTTTGCTAGAAACAGTGAGTGGTTCATTATAAGACCAACATTCTGTTTTCTAACACAGAACTTTGGATGGATTGAAATGATTTTCACAGAGACACAAGCTGTAATGAGACAAATTTCAATGACCTTACATTAAACAAGCGAGCTCTGATGCTTTGTTAGTGCCATGCTCCCAAAGCACATGGTTCTAATCCACCAGCTGCTCTATAGTAGAAAGATAAGCAATCTCCTCCTGTGTGATTTACTGTCTCTAAAACCCACCAGAGGATCAGCTATGGGTCTGCTCAGACTGAAGCATACATAACAGCAAACCTTCAAAAACCGGTACAGCCTACTGACAGAAAAATGCCATGCCCATAAGAGCAAATGACAAAACAAGCATGTATATGAATATTGTAAAATAAACACGTCTGCTCTGGGAAACAGAAAAATATGCGTGGCTAATAACAGATTATAATGGGAAATCACTGAACACTTAATTGTGTTCATGCAAAATCTATACATTAGCCAAGAAGCAGTTGTTGAAACAGAACAAGGGAACACAGTATAGTTTAAAATCAGAAAAGTTGTGGGTCAGGGTTGTATCCTTTCTCCATACCTATTCAATCAGCATGCTGAGCAAATCATTAAAGAAGCTAGACTCTACCAAGAAGAATGTGGCATCAGAATGAGAGGAAGAATCACCAACAAGCTATGGTATGCAAATGACTCAACCTTGCTTACAGAAAGTATTACTGTTGTTGTCCTGTGCCCTTGAGTCTGAAAACCAAGGGAAGTACAGCACACAGAAGGAGATTGCCCCTCCTTCTCTCTTGGAGCACTGGTAGAGTCAATGGTAGAGAGGAACCACGTCCTTCAGGATTGCACCCCAACTTCTTACCACTAGACCACCAGAACCCCCTTGCAGAGAACTTGAAACACTTTCTGCAAAAGGTCAAATCCTTCAGTATAGATTACATCTCAATATCAAGAAAACAAAAATCCTCACCTCTGGACCATAGACAACATCACAATAGATAAAGTACAGTGATATTAGTTTAGATGAAGGTACATCTGATACATGAAAATGGGATGATAAATAAGGATGACAGGAGAAGAATCAGTACCTCTGAGACATAGTGTCAAAGAAGGGTTCTAGATAAACCATGACTGGCAAAAGAACAAGCAAATGCATCTTGTAGAAATGCAACCATGGTGTCCTTAGAGGCAAAGAGGATGAAACATTTTCTTACATGCTGTATGGACCAGTCTTTGAAAAATAAAAAAAAAACCAAACAGCACATCATACTAGAAAAGATGGAGTGTCAGAGAAAGAGAGGAAGATCTCCAAGATGGATAG
Source organism: Elephantulus edwardii (assembly GCF_000299155.1). Classification (NCBI taxonomy): domain Eukaryota; kingdom Metazoa; phylum Chordata; class Mammalia; order Macroscelidea; family Macroscelididae; genus Elephantulus; species Elephantulus edwardii. The sequence continues at coordinate 2,481,188 of NW_006400073.1, forward strand.
ACACCATAACTTGTGGTATTGTACTCAAGCACAACAATGTGCTCAAGCATGAGAATGCTGCAGAATAGGACAAGTTTCAGATCTGTTCTTCAGTGGGTTACTGTGAGTCATAGTCGACTCGACAGCACTTAACAACAGTAACAACCTTAAATAAATGTATTGCAGCCATCTACTATTTGGACCATGGTCTTTTCAATCACTTGCTGTGCATCTGAGAGCTGGACAATGAAAAGGGGTGATAAAATAACAATTGATTCCTTTGAACTGTGATGTTGGAGAGAAGTACTGAATGTCCCATGGACTGCCAAAAGAATGAACATGTGTGTCTTGGAACAGGTGCAGCCAGAGTGCTCCTTGGAGGAAAAGATGATAAATCTTTGTCTCACATACTTAGGTATGTTGCTAGGAGAAGCAATTCTCAATTCTTTAGAGAGGGAAATCATGTTTGGAAAAGTTAGCAAAAGAGAGGGAGACCCTCAGCCAGGTAGATTGACACAGTGACTACTACAGCAATGGGCTTAAGTGTGTCAGACATTGTGAGATGGCACAGGATAAGACAGGGTTCTAATTAGTTGTTCATAGGGTGACTACGAGTCGTACTCAACTTGATAGCATCTAACAACAGCTGGTAAGAAGTGTGCTGCAAACTCAGAAGAATATAGCCGGGATCCACCAGCTGCTCTCTAGAAGGATGGGCAATCTCCTCCCGAGTCATTTAGAGACTCTGAAAACCTGCAGGAGGACCAGCTATGGGTCAGTTCTAATTCAACAGCACATTACAACAGGTAACAGGTGCAGTTGGGAACCATAATGATATTCATGTTACTTACATACTAGGGAAAGAGCAAGGCAAATGATGAAGCAAACCCATAGTTTAAGAATTATTTCATAAAATTACAACCGTTTCATGGGGTTCATCTTTGACCACAGAGAGCCTTATCTGTCAGACAAAGATAATTAAGAAACAGTTGTTTCCTGGCATCCATTTCTCACTCTGCCAACCCCATGTGTGCAAGAGGGAACAGCTCCATAGGGTTTCCAAGCTGTGACCTTTCAAGAGCAGATTTTCAGGCTTGTCTTTCAAAGTGCCTCTGGGTAGGTTTCAACTGCTAGCTGCCCAGCCCTTAATTATTTGCACCATTCAAGAATTCCACAGATTCAGTAGCTTGGGTGGGCTCCTGGTTTGAGAAGCATGTTTCCCCAGGCTCCAGTCCCCTGGCCCCTAGCCTAAAGTCATGGCATCCTGCACCCTATACAGGAAGTCTTCATTTTCCAGTGTTGCCAGCACCCTGAAATTCAACTGCAGTGACTAAATTTCAAATTATTTGCAATTATCTAGTGGGGAAAGGAAACATATCAAAGAGCTAGGATTTATTAATACATTGGATGATGCAGATATTTTACTTTAGGATATCATAACATTTTGATAACTTTCCCTTTATGTTACACCTACTTTAGAAACATATAAACGGATTGATTGCGCGTGTGTTTTTCAAAAGTCAGAAGTTTTGAACAAATACGATAATGTAGATGTTCCATTCTGTCATTCTGAGCCAACACTCCTTCTTCTTAGATAGCACTTTCCAAATGTCTTGATAAGGTGACTACTGCTGCCATGCCTGCTTATAAACAGAAAGCTGTGGTTGCTGGGCAGCTCTACAGCTGCCTGACCCTGCTGGCAAATGTACCTCCATCTTCTTAATACCTTGAGTGATTAAATAAATCAATCTTAGAAACTGAAACATTCCCTTAAAAGGACAAAACTTTCCAACTGTCAAATTCTGTTAAATGACTTAATTTATTGCTTTTTATGATGTCAGTCTATAGTCCCAAAGGCAGGAGGAAAAATGGGAAATTTCAACTCTGTGGGGTTTCAGAGGACACAGCCTGGCCTCCTTTCCCAGCTTGGCACTGTCTCTTCTGGCAGAGTGTCTGAGCTCCCCCCCAGGTGTCTGGATCTGTTGCATTGCAGTCCTCTCTGGGCACCAAGCAGCGTCATGGTGCAGACAAACACAGCCAGCCAGGACAGCCGCACAGATGATGGCAAAACCACTTAACCTTTAGTTTCAGAGAGTCTGGGAACTGAGTGAGGGAGAAAGACATTTATTTGCATTTTAAAATTACATATTCTATAGCTGGTTTGAGGAAAGCGAGTTGCTGAAAGCTGGGCATACTGTATAGGGGATGTTCCTAATGTGACATTTGACATTGCCTTATTCTTTTTCCTAACCAATAATTAGCTCCATATGATGTCCTTATAATGGGACAACAAAATAAATTTTTGCAAAAGGTGTATTTTATGTTATAGCATTCTTCTAGATAATAATATAGATCCATGGAGTAGTCTTCCTAAAAACCAAGTCCTTTAAAACAAAAAATTTACTTTCTCCACATTTTAGGTAGCACTTTAAAATGTGGCAAACTCCCTGTATAATCACCATGACAAGGGAATGTCTCAGATTTTCTCTTCTCCCCAGCCCTCCACACCATTGCATTTTAGTTCTTAGATCTTTCACAAAAATATGAAACTCCCTCCCCTCGCCCCAGTTCTTAAATCATAACACTGGCTATACCTGCCTGCATCTATTTTTTAATCATTCAGCCCCAAAGTAACTCCATTGCTGTGTCCTCTGCATTCTCCTCTTCTAGCATCTTATGTGTTAAGCTGTCCCAAGGCTTTGGCCTCTGAGCTCTCCTCTTTCTGTACTCCTTCCCTCTCAATCTCATCCAGTCCAAGACTTTTTAATGCCCCACTCTGTTGCGCACCTTGCCTGTCCAGCAGGAATAAGGACACAACACACCAGCGATTCCTTCTCACGGTGGTTTACTCAGGAGTTAGTTACAGTTAGGGAGAAAACATGGAGTTTTTCTGGACCCTTCCAGGGTGCGGCTTATATCCCCTTCTCGGTACTCCGCCCATCAGTCTCATGTGTCATGCCTCCATTGGACCATTAACCCCACGTGAGATGAAGCCATTGACCAATAAAAACACGGTGACCAAATAAGTTCTTATTTGTGATTAAGGCAAACAAAAGGAAGCAGGAAATCAGCGCCATTTTGTAATGGCAACCGCACGCAGCCTTCCACACCATTCACTGATGAGTATCTCTCCTCCTGTCACTCCTCCAAAGCCCAGATATCTCCATGTGGGTAGCTCCAACTGGAGGGATGTTGTTTAGAAAATGGATGCCACTCCTGCTTTGAAACCTATCATAGTATGTTATTGTTGTTAAGTGCCATTGAGTCACGTGCGATGTATAGTGACCCTATGTACAGCAGCTCTGAACCCTTCCCTTTTTTAAGCCAGTCTCACTAATTCTGACACAGCAACACCCATTGTCTCAGTTACTGTATCAATTTATCTCATCTCAGGTCTCCCTCTCCTATGCTGTCCATCCACCCTTCCAAGCATGATGTCCTTCTCCAAGGACCGATTTCTCCTGGACACATGCCCAAAGTTAGTGAGGCAGAGCTTCAAAATCCTAGCCTCCAAAGAGAGACTTAGTTTCACCCTCTCCAAAACAGACCTATTTGTTTTTTTAGCAGTCCATGGTTGGTGGTCCATGGTATGTTCAAGACTCTTCTCCAGCACCAGAGTTCTGAGGCATGAATTCTTCTTCTGTCATTCTTAGTCATTATCCAGCTCTCTAATCCATCGCAATTATTAATTCCACTTTTACCTGAGCAAAATAAAGTGGAAGCACACAAAAGAATTCATTAACACAAAGGTGGCTTCAAAGTATCTCTATATGGAGATACTTATAAGGCATCACATGTTGGAAAGAGGACCAGGGCCAAAAGGACCTCTCTTAAGGTAGTGTTCAGTCAGCATGTATACTGTATTATTTAGAATGTGTGTTTAATTAAAGTGACTTAGAAGAAGCTAGAGAGCTTTGGTGGTGTAGTCTGTAAGGAGCTGTGCTCCTAACTCAAAGGTGGATCAAATCTAATTCATGGCCTAAGAAACCCAATAGAAGATCGGCTATGAGTTGGTTCTGACTCAATGACAGTGAATGAGTGAGTGGAAAGAAGTCATGGACTGCTAAAAACAAATCTGTCTTGGAAGAAGTGAAGCCAGGGATGATTAAGATGTCGTTTCACACACTTTGGGCATGTTGTCAGGAGGGGTGAATCCCTGGTTAGGGCATAGTGTGTGGGAATGTCTACAATCACCGAAGGAGAGGAAACCCCTCAACCAGATAGATTGACACAGTAACTGCAAAAATGGATTTAAACACAATAGAGATTGTGAGAATGGCACAGGATCAGTCAGTGTTTTATTCTGTGGTATGTAGGGTCACAACAAGGGAGTCAGCTTCATAGCAGACAACAACAAAAGCCATCATCTCCTCTCACTGACAATGATAGTATGGAAAGGTTGTTACTTGCAGGCACGCGAGAAGGCATGTAAACACACACACACACACACACAC
>NW_006400073.1:2488890-2490502 GCF_000299155.1 Elephantulus edwardii
CAGTGTCTAACAGGCCTAATAGTCTTTTTCCATTTACTTCTAGTTTCATTAATGGTCTGTTGTCTAAATTTAACAAAAGGAACATGGTATCCTGGCCACTGGAACCAAAACCCCGATCCCCTCTCTTCTCCATCTTGGAGGGAAATTTATTATGTAAACTAGGCAATAATACTAATTGGGCAATACAATCCCCTGGGGATAAGGCTGTAATTCCCCGAGGGGACGAAACAAGAATTTTTACTTCTCCTTCATAATCTGAATCAATAATTCCAGGATGTATTACAAGTCCCTGTAATGTAGAAGAAGAATGGCCAATTAACAACCCTACTGTATCTTTTGGCAAAGGTCCTTTTAAATCTGTATTTACAAGCTGTACTCCCATTTGCGGGATTAATACGAGTCTGGTGGTGCAACAGAGGTCCAATCCTGCACTCCCTCTTGTGGCCCTCCTGGCAAGGGCTGTTGCTGCAGCATGCCGTCCTTCGGGCGTAGACTGGGGACCATGGGTGTCTGAAATGCCCCATACATTTGTGTTGCGCCCTGGAGTCTGGGGCCCCTCTGCACGTTTATTGAACGTGCCCCCATATATCCTGGGGTCAGTGGATTCCCTTGTATGTCTTTAACAGAATGGCATTCATTAGCCCAATGATTATCCTTTCTGCATCGTGGACATAAGCCAGGGGGAGGAGTAACTGGGGATACATTTACTCCCTTCTTAGGCTTATTGGGACACTGCCTTTTCAGGTGGCCAGACTGTCCACATCGAAAACATGCACCGGGGGTACTATGTTTTCCATTCTTAGCTTGTGAAAGCTGTAAAACTGCGGCAGCAAGGCCTGAATTAGTCAAGGGGCCATCAATTTCTCTGCAAACTTTCAACCACACTTGCAGGCCTTTATTTTTCCAAGGGGTAATCGCCTGTTGGTATGCTTTTGTACACTGTTCATATATGAGTTGTTCTACTAAAGGTAAAGCGGCATCCATATCGCCAAAAATTTTTCCTGCTGCTTCAACCATTCTGCCTACAAAATCAGCGAAAGGCTCAGTAGGCCCTTGGATTACCTTAGATAAGTTCCCAGTCACCTCACCTTTGTTAGGTATCTTCTTCCAGGCCTTAACTGCTATTTCATTGATTTGAGCATATACTTGCAGTGGATAAACAGTTTGATTATTGGCCCATTGCCCTTGACCAGCCAACATGTCAAAAGTCCAGGGAGGTTGACCCTGGGCTGTATTTTGCCTGGCCTGTGCTAAGGCATAGTCAGTATAAAGTGATTTCCAATCTAGATATTGACCAGTACTTAGACAAGCTTTAGCTGTGCTATGCCAATCAGCAGGCGTCTGAGCATGTAAACCCAAATGCTCCAATAAGGCAAGGGTAAAAGATGCTCCTGCCCTATAGGCTTTCGCTGACTCGGCCAATGCTTTAAGTTGCTTAAAATCAATAGGTTCATGATAACGTTGGTGATTGACATCCTCAAACACAGGAAAAGCCTCTGCTGCTCGTCTCCATGTCTCAGGGCAGAAAGATGTTCTAGAAGGGGGGTTTTCCTGTCCGTAGGGTGGAGGTATGGGCGGTGTCGAAGGAGGTATGGGCGGAGCACTGGGCTCC
>NW_006400073.1:2490929-2491502 GCF_000299155.1 Elephantulus edwardii
TGTCTATCTTCCCATGCAGTATCGAGGTCTCTACCCAGTTTATCCCAACTGTCTAATGTAAGGTGTCCAGACACTGCATACCACAGAGCAACTCTATCAACCTCCTTTAGAAAATTTTCAATAATCCTATCCTTAAGCTCCAAGCCCTTAGCTTTTAAAAGACCTTTTAAGGCTGTTTTAACAGGACATGTGGGTGAATTACCCATGGTTTCACTTTCTATTTCTAGCCGCTTACCGCGAACTTTGGGAAAATGCCTGCTCTCACAGGTCCTTATAGTCTCCTTCCGAGAACTTAATAAATCAGGTCAGTCCTTACCTGACACTTACCAGCTGGCTGCCCTGTCCGCCGTGAGTTCTGGAACCGCAGCACCTCTTCGGGTCCCCGTACGGGCCACCACTTGTTGCGCGCCTTGCCTGTCCAGCAGGAATAAGGACACAACACACCAGCGATTCCTTCTCACGACGGTTTACTCAGGACTTAGTTACAGTTAGGGAGAAAACATGGAGTTTTTCTGGACCCTTCCAGGGTGCGGCTTATATCCCCTTCTCGGTACTCCGCCCATCAGTCTCATG
>NW_006400073.1:2492291-2494443 GCF_000299155.1 Elephantulus edwardii
TTAATATTATTTTGGGTATCCAGTGCTGTGGATACTATACTGGAGAGATTATTAAGGACTGCTGCTGTCTGTACTGATGAAGATAGAGCCACCGCTGCTGCTGTAGCTCCTGCAGCCGCAATTGCTACTGCGGCTACTATCGCCGCGGTGACACCAAAATCTCTCTTATATCCAAATAACGTCAATGATGAAGGTGCATCCACAGGCACGGGTATCCATCTAGGTATCCTTGCAACTACTGCTACTTGAAATTGAGAAGAATTCCAGCACATAGTATAATAGCAATCATCAGAACAATTTAGCCAATGTACACCCTTAGTGCCATTAGACACTATCCAAATGAATGGTGGGTACAAACAAACAGGTGTGGATACAAAACTAACATTTTGATACGATTTGTTCATACTTACTGTTTCCTCAAACTTCGCTGAATTATTCCATGTAAATTCAGCTAAACCTGCCATACCTCCCCCGATCATAACGAATGGGGAGAGATCAGTACAGCTGCTGTTAACACCACATAACAACCAAACATTATAAGGGTTTTGATTGACCATATTTGGATTTTGGTAAGTAAAATTATATCCACTGAATGTAATTAAAATAAGTGGAAATATAAGGTGAAAATGTAAAATAACCTCTTTTGGCCCAAGTTACCTTTCTGCTTTGGCATCCCGTCCACGGAAAAAGGGACTCCTTAGAATATACTCCTTTACAAAAAGCAGCATATCTAGGCTGTATTGGAATGGTGTAATTTCCTTTTGGTTCACTACTAGGCCACCATCCATATACCCAAGTAGCATTACTAGCATTACTTCCTTTTTTAAACCAGGCTCCCATTTGATTGTACAATTGTATACAATCGCTTTCCTCACTAATATTTAGCACTAAACTAAAACATAACTTTCCTAACAATTTTACCGAATAATTTATAGCCTTCTCCACTTCTTCATCATTTGGCAAATATGGCAAATCTAAACTCTGATTACTGCTAAATAGCCGAGGAAAGACTTGTGCATCATGTTGAACAGGCATTGGTCTCAGAAACGTCGACAGGATTCCCCATCTGGGCTCCGCCTGCACCGTGCTCGTCCCCCATAGGAGCAGGACAAAGATTATCCACATTGCAACGCCGTATCAGCCATTCTGGGATCCAAATTGGTTCGTCCTTTTCCCGTGGAAACACACAAACAGATCTCCTGGACCAGGCCAACACCGGGTCCAGTCCATTCCAAATACCAGTTATTACATCTTTCCACTTTACAAATCCTTTTCTATCTGGCATCCAGTTAGTGTGCCGGTCGGCAGGAGAACAGCCTTGTTCATCCAATTGTAAAAAATTTAATGTAAAAAGAGCAAGAGAAATTCTTTCTTTAGGGGTACGGTCTTTACCTATTCCCCCTTTTTGTTTTAACAAACATTCTTTAAGGGTGCGATGTGCCCGTTCCACCATACCTTGACCTTGTGGATTATATGGCAAACCATGCTTTAAAGTAACTTGCATAACAGCACAAAAAGATGCAAAAGAGGCAGCTGTATATCCAGGACCATTATCTGTTTTTAAAGCAGAAGGCTTGCCCCATGCTGCCCATGCTTCCAAGCAATGCGTTATGACATTGCGAGTCTTCTCCCCAGATAAAGGGGAGGCAAAGATGAGACCAGAGCAAGTATCAACTGAAACATGTACATACTTAAGTTTTCCAAATTCTGGGAAATGTGTTACATCCATTTGCCAGAGCCTTAAGGGCTGAAGGCCCTTTGGATTAACTCCCATACTGGGGGGATGTAAATAGATGGTACAATCCGGGCAATGAACTACTATCTCTCTGGCAGCAGCCCATGTAATTTTAAATTTTTGTTGTAAAGATCTAGCATTAACATGAAACATAGAACGGAATTGTTTAGCTTGCGATTCAGGGGAATCAGAAAGAACAGGTAAAATAAATTCACGGCGAGTGGCTGCGTCCACTTCTGCATTAGCAAGGTTCATAGGACCAGGTAGGCCAGAATGAGCTCTTACATGTTGTACAAAAAAAGGGTTTGTGCGTTTCCATAATAGATCTTGTAGAATCAGCAACAATCCAAAAATTGTACTGGAACCTTTGATCTGGCCCGCAGCCTCTAAACATTTTAATACATTGACCACATATAA
>NW_006400073.1:2500795-2502663 GCF_000299155.1 Elephantulus edwardii
CATGCACACACACTGCTCTCTGAGTCACACACACACTGCTCTCTGTCTGAGTCACACACACACACACACACACACACACACACACACACACACACTCTGCTCTCTGCCTGAGTCACATACACACGCTGCTCTCTGCCTGAGTCAGACAGACACACACACACACTCCAGAATCAGATGCTTAATGATGTCCCAAACTCCAGAGCCTTTTATTAGATCTGAAGAACTGAAACCAGCATTGAGTAAGTGCATGGGAAAGTGACTTAGGAAAGCAGGGCATCAAAGAGAGGTCACTGGCTCCTGGCCTGCATTTACACAGGGTGCTCCCTGCATGGCCCCTCCCACGATTTTGTCTTTCATGGCTTCCGGTTTCCAAACCATGCTGTATCTCGTAAAGTCTAAAACGTTTCTGTTTCCCTGCTTCCTTCAAAACACATGCTGGCTGAGAATTTACCAATGTTTTTAAAATTTAATCCAGTAGGTACTAGAGTTTCTGGGAAACTTGAAAGTTATGATAGAGAATCGAACATGACATGTAAGTATTTCTAATCAATCACTTATACTTAGTTTTAGAAGCTTTTTTATTCTTTTCTTTTTTTTTTACAGTTCACTTTTTGTAATTGAATTTGTAATAAAGGAGTTTGTGAGCAAGAGGAAGCACTTAAAATCAGAACACATATTAGACACTGGGGAGAGGAAAATTAAATTAAATCAACCTGGGAGGAGTCAGAGGGAGCCTTGCCCACATTTCATCATCATATCTAGAAATCTGGGGAAAGCAACGGGTTAGAAGAGAGGAGAAACAGACGTGCTCTTCAGTTTGTCCTTCAGGACTGGGACTTAGGATGCCACTGAGCAAGAAGAAGACTCTCCTATCCCATGTCCAGATGTCATTCCTCCTTGAGGCCTCCTTGAGAGTGGCCAGTTGGGTCTTAGTCAACAGAAGTGAAAGGGTTAGAGGGGTGTCCAGGAGTAAGGAGGGACCCCAATACTGATTTTCTCCTGGCTGGAGATGAACAAGGAAGCAACACAGCTCAAACACTGAGCAGCCAGAAAAAGAAGAAGATGGCAAGAAACAGAAAGAGGGAGTCTTGCCAGCTGGAGGCTGGGTGGCCCTGTTCCTCGACGGAAAGGCTCGTGGGTATTGAAGACGGTGGTGAAAAAGCCAAAAGGAAAAGCACCAACACCAAATGAGAAGTATCATCAAACGGCTGGAATCCCCCTGTGCTCTCTGGAGCTGGGGACGGGGTGGAGTTTTCAATCTGGGATCCTGGGGCTTCTGGCTCCCTGGTCCATAAAGCGGGACAACCTTCTCTCGACTGATTCCAGCTTTGCATACCGGGCACTCTTGTCGATCAGGTCGTGTTTCCAGCCACAATACAGGTGGCCACACACACTGACCACAGCTTCCCGAGCAGTCTCCAGACATATATTACATTCGAAGGTCGCTCCCGCCCCGCCTCGCTAGCGATTTGGCCCTTCGGGGCCCCAGTCCTCCTCCTCCGCGGCTGCCATGGCCGATTCTATCACCCCCAGGTCTTCTTTTATTTTTTTACATAATTTTAATGAACATTTACAGAGAGTTTGCATTTCCATTAATTCATTGCTGCACTTCTCTACCCGCCCAGCCCTCTCCCCCCGCCCCCCAGTTAGCTCCTCTCTTTCAAAAGTAAAAGAAAGACTCCCTCCCTGGTACACAATCCCCCTGCACCCCTCCCACCGCCCCAAGTACATTCCACTATGCAATTTTAATTGTGGATTCTTGTGATAACCATAATACCCTATCATACACCGCTTCTAAATTATTCAGTCCCTCATCTGTTTCAGGCAGTATACACAATTTATCCAGTTTTTCTCAGTCTTACCCCCAC
>NW_006400073.1:2502763-2503846 GCF_000299155.1 Elephantulus edwardii
ACACAGGATATCATACAGAGGTTTTAGTAACTGGTTTGGGACCCTCAGAAAAGGTCTAATCCAATTAATATCACCTAATAATTTTTGAAAATCATTCAAAGTTTTTAAATCATCCTTCCTAATTTCAATTTTTTGTGGGACTACCCTTCTAGAATCAATTTTCGCGCCTAAATAGGACACAACATCATCTTGTTGAATCTTTTCAGGTGCAACATATAATTTGTAGGTCTCTAATGCTTTTACAGCACCTGCATAAGCTTCTTTCAAAATGCTCTCATCTTTATGTGCTAACAAAATGTCATCCATATAATGGAGACACCTCAGCCCTTTAAACTGATTTCTTACTGGGTGTAAAGCTTCATTCACATAAACCTGATACATAGTAGGACTATTGGCCATGCCTTGGGGCAGCACGGTCCACTCATAGCGTTGATCAGGTGATTCTTGATTGCAAGAGGGCACAGTAAATGCAAACCTCTGGGTATCTTTATAGTGTAATGGAATGGAAAAAAAATCCTTTATATCTATGACTATAATTGGCCAATCTTGTGGTAAAGTGGTTAATAATGGAAGTCCTCGTTGTACTGGGCCCATGATCTGCATTTGCTGGTTAATGGCCCTGAGGTCATGTAATAATCTCCATTTCCCTGATTTTTTTCCTGATGACAAAAATAGGTGTATTCCAAGGAGATACCGAAGGCTTAATATGGCCCAGTTGTAATTGTACTTGTACCAGTTCTCGAGCTGCAAGCAGTTTCTCGGAGGACAAGGGCCACTGAGGAACCCACACTGGATCCTCCGACTTCCAAGTAATGGGTATACTGTTCTCAGCGGCCCCTATGAAAAACCCATCCCCTCTCGAGTTTTTTTCACAACCGGTTGGATAGGTTCTGTTCTTCCTTGCAAATACTTACCTATACCATGTGAGGGGTGCCAACCCATGTCCTTCATCATTCTTTTAGATATGTTAGAATATTCATTAGTCAATGTATAATTCATAGCTTTTAACAAGTCCCTTCCCCATAGACTAATGGGAATCTCTATAATATATGGCTGAAATTCTCCTTGATGCCCCTCTTCATC
>NW_006400073.1:2509121-2511481 GCF_000299155.1 Elephantulus edwardii
GTAATCGGGATGGGTGTGTCAGAGGCAATGCGATTGGCACAGGATAGAGCAGGGTTTAGGGCTGTTGTACATAGGGTCGCTATGAGTCGCAAACGACTCAACGGCACATAACAACAACAACAACAACAATGTTGTTTATGCTAAAAAATAACATTACTCCTCAGAATGAAAGAAAAGGGCTGCTTCAAACTGAGCTAACACTCTAAATAGTTCACTTCTTCTTTCCCAGGTCGTGTCTAATTTGAAAAATGTTTCACTTTAGTTCTTGATGGATTTCTTTTAAAATGCAACAACTACCACCTTATTCAAGGCAATAGAATGCTTCATTTTTTTGTTTTTTGTCTTTTTTTTCAATTTATTATTAATTTCAATGAAAAGTTACAGAGACTTTGGGTTTCCAATAATATCCAACTGGCTAAAAAAAAAAGACAATAAATGTTGTTGCTGTTGTTGTTAGGTGCCATCAACTGAGGTATGCCAAATAATGATTCTATGAGAAATAGATCTGAAACCTGTCCTATCCTGTGCCATCCTCATCATCTCCAACATACTTGAGCCCATTGCTGCGGTCACTGTGTCAATCCATATCATTGGAGGGTCTTTATCTCTTTTGCCGACCCTCCACCTTTCCAAGCAAGAAACAGTTTCTCCAAGCAACACACTCAAAGTACAGGAAATGAAGTTTGACCATCCTTGCCTTCAAGGAGCTCTCTGACTGCACTTTCCCCAAGACATATTGTTGTTGTTGATTGCTGTCAAGTCAAGCATGACTCAGCGACCCTATGAACAAAAGACCTGAAGGCTTTCTTTAACTATCATCATTTCTCAAAGTTCATAGAGTTTCCAGAGGCATGTTGTTTATTTGTTCTTTGATGACAAAACTTGTCTCATGTACTTCGGCATGTTGCTAGGAAAAGTCTCTCCCTTGGAGAGAGACATCACGCTTGGAAAGATGGAGGGTCCGCAGAGGAGAGGGAGATCCTCAGCCAGTCAGATTGACGCGGTGACTGCCGCAATGGGAAGTGTGTCAGGAAGTGTGAAGATAGCGCAGGGTAGGACAGAGTCAGATCTGTTGTTAATAGGGTTGCTATGGGTTGTATTAAACTCAGTGGCACCTAACAACAACAGCATTTGTTGTTTTTTGTTTATTTGTTTTGTTTTGTTTTTTTTAGCATTTGTTTTTAAACAGACTGTGAGATATTCAGGGTTCTTCTCTAACACCAAAATTCAAAACTTATTCTTCTCCTGTCGCCCTTATTCATGTCTACCTACAGATGCATAAGTGATTGAAAAGGTCATGGTCTGACTCTTCAAACTGACATCATTGCTCTTCAATGATTTGGAGAGGTCCCTGACAGTAGATTTTCCCAGTGCAGTATATCTCCTGATCTTCTGATACCAGGGATATTGAATTGATTTTAGATCCAAGTAAGATGAAATCATCAATAACTTCGATCTCTTCTTCATCAGTAATTACAGTGGGGAATGTTTTTGTCTTCTTGATGTTGAGATTTAATCCATATTAAAGGCTATAGTCTTTGATCTCCTGCAGGAAGAGTTTAAGTTCTCCTCATTTTCAGCAACCAAAGTAATGTCATCTGTTTAACACAGGTTGTTGCTGATGTGTCTTCCTCCTCGTCACATTCTTCTTCGTAGACGCCAGCTTCTCAAATTATTTGCTCAGTATCCAGAATGAATGGATACATAGAAAGGATGCAGCCTTGACACACACTTTTCCTGATCTTAAACCATGCAGTGTTCTCTTGAACTGTCAGACAACATCTTGGTCTAGGTATAAGTTCTGCATGAACATAATTATGTGTTCTGGGATTCCCATTCTTCTCAATGTTAGTCATACTTTGTCATGATCCACATAATGAAATGTCTTTTCATAGCAAATAAAACACAAATAGACATTTTTATGGAATTTATATTTTTCAGCCAGCATCCATCTGACATCAGCAACAATACACCTGGTACCATGGCTTTTTCTAAATTGAGGGGCCTTATTTTTTGCCAATGCCTTCAGTACAGTATGAACTTTTTCCTTCCTTACTATTGGCTCTTGTTCATATGGTACTTCCTGAAATTTTTCAGTGTAAAACAATTCCCTTTGGTACAATGACTCTATATATTTTTTGCATATTCTTTTGATGCTTCCTGGGTCATTCAAGATTCTGCCCATAAAGATGGGCAATATATTCTTGTGTAACCTCCTGGAGGGTTACTTAGGAGTCATTTCTGACACTATAACAATGAGTTTAGCCTTTGATTTAGAAGTAGAACTGCTTGGGTAAATGTATTACTATAATTAAAGCGTTTTATTTGTATTTCTCACTTTAAAAAAAAAAGAAAAAAGA
>NW_006400073.1:2518686-2523171 GCF_000299155.1 Elephantulus edwardii
CGGGCGGCGGGGTGCGTTCCCCCGGCTGGCGGCGGCGTGCGTTCCCCCGGCGTTCCCCCAAGAAAAAAGATTCTGTCCATAGCATCTCCCAGCATTGCAACTTGAGGCCTAGATTTGTTTTTCCAGTTCTTTCAACTTGAGAAATATTGGTAAAATCTTCCCTTTTTATTCTCCAATTCCAGCTCTTTTCCTATTTCATTATAATACTTTTTAAATATTGGTTTGCATACAAAATTAATATACATTGTGCTTTAATTATGTACATCGTGTTTCACACATTCCTTCATTCACTCTATGTTTCTTATGATCATTCCTATACATTGTGTTTAATAAAATTAATCACCATTGATCTATGCCCGCTATAACCCTGTCTTTCCAAGTCCACATAGGATCTTTCTTTAATCCTTTACCCTCTCTCTATCTGCCCATCGTACTCTGCCATTGCAGTGATTGCCCTCCTCCACTGTCCTGACGCCCATCCCCCTTTGAACTTTTATACTCATCTTTATACTATTAGTTATGCTTCTGTTTTTAAAATAATGGTTCTATGCAGAATTTGTCCTTATGTGACTAAGTTGGTTAGCATGTCCATTATAATGCTTTGCTTTGTCTTCATGAATTGTTTAAAAAATTTTTTTTTTCATCTCTTTTACTTCAGTATCTCTTCTCTTTATTTTGGCTTCTCAATGTTCTAGCGCAATTTTCAGAGTCTCTTCTGATATCCTTTTTTGGTCTTTTCTAACCTTCTTATCTGTGAAATGACATTTTTCTCTCTTCACAGATATCTTTGAGGTCACCCCATAACACATCTGATCTTTAATCATTTTGATCAATATTATTCAAACCTATTCTGAGATGATTTTTAAATTCTGGTGGGTTAAACTCAAGGACATATTTTGGCTCTTGTGGACTTGTTTTAATTTCCTTCAACTTCTATTTGAACTAGTACATGAGTAATTGGTGGTCTGTTCCACAGTTAGCACCTGACCTAGTTTTGACTGCTGAAATTGAGCTTCTTCAATGATTCTTTTCATATTGTTGTTGTTGTCATGTGCCGTTGAGTTGCCTGCGACTTGTAGCAACTATATGGACAACAGCTCTGATGAAGCCTCCCCAATCCTAAGCCAGTCTCCCTGATCCCTATACATGTACCTCCATTGCCCCAGTTACTGTCTCAATCCATCTCATCCAGGGTCTTCCTATCCTGCGCTGTCCCACCATCCTTCCAAGCGTGATATACTTCTCCAAGGTCCTGGTCACATGCCCAAAATATGAGAGAAGGAGCTTCAAAATCCTTTCCTCCAGAGAACAGCTTGGTTTCACCCTCTCCACTACAGGCTTATTTGTTTTCTTGGCAGTCCATGGTATGTTCAGTACTCTTCTCCAGCATCACAACTCAAAGGCATCAATTCTTCTGATGTCATCCTTAGGCACTGGCCAGCTCTGTGTTGCATAGCAAGTGACTGTGAAGATCATGGCTTTGATCAGGTGCACCTTAGTCTCTAGACTGATATCCTTGCTTCTTACTACTCTGGAGAGGTCCCTGACAGCAGATTTTCCCAGTGTATTTTACCTTTTAATTTTTGGACTGCTGCTGCCAAGGACTGTGGAATCAAGCAAGCTGTAATTGTTAACAACCTCAATCTCTTCTCCATCTATCATGGTGCTGCCAATTTGCTTTTTTTCTTGTTGTGTACCATCAAATTGGATCTGACTGGCACAGGAGGAGATTGCTCCTCCTTCTCCAGTGGAACATGTGGTGGATTTGAACTGTGCACCTTTGGAATTGCAGTGGAATTTGTGTTTTCTTGATAGTGAGCTTCAATCCATATCAAAGACTACTTGAATCTTTCCATAGATACTGTAAAATCTGATTCCTGTGTAGCCCTTTAGTGAAGTCTATATATAAAGTTGGATTTTGTGTGTTTTTTTAAAAGGTATGTGTGAAGAATAAATCATTCAATATACAACATTTAATCAATTGATATCAAGCCTCATTTCTGTCACCAAGACTGTGCTTTCCGACTACCATTCCTTCCTCATTGTTTCCAACCTTTGCATTCCAGTCACCAAAAATTGTTAATGCATTTTGACAGCCATGTTTGGCCAATTTAGGACTGCAAAAGTAGGTAGGAATCCTCAATTTTCTCTTCTTTGCCTTTAGTTGTTGTTGAGAGTGAATAGCTAACACAAAAAGTTCCTTCTGCTGGAGTCAGAGGTGATTCACAGCTGACCCTCCAGTGGGTTTACAGAGGCCATAAATCACATGGAGGAGTTTGCCCATCTTTCTCCCTCAGAGCCACTGGTGGATTTGAACAGACAGAAAAGCATGACCTTTAGGTTAGCAGTGCAACTCCCTAGTCTTTGTCGGAGCTCCCTAGTTCAGATAGTTCTGAGAGTTGTACCCTGAGAGACAACTAGTGCTTATGCATGAGTTACACAGGCCAGGAATCAAGCCTGGGTCTTTGGCTGGGAAGATGAGAATTCTACTGCTGAACCGTCACCACCCTCATTTTCACTTAATAAGCCAATGCTAAAATTTTTACTGGGACCTCTATTTCTTGTACCTAACTTAGTTGACCTTGCCTCTTCCCACTCCCACAAAAAGGCAGAATGAAAAATAAATCCATATTTAGGAACATTGGTACCAAGTAAACTTTGGTGAATTGATTAGCCAAATCGCTGACATTTCTTTCACGTGCATAGTCCTCATTATGGTTTTGATGGATAAGTAAGACAGAATAAGAGATTTCATATTTTCTCATTTCATTCAATTCCATGATTACTAAAAGTCACTCATGCCTCATATTCTGTTGCTATTGTCGTTGTGTATCGTTGAGTTGGAACCAGTCCATAGCTTACTTACTCTCCAGTAGCTTTTCAGAGGCAGTATATCACACGGGAAGAGACTGCCTATCTTTCTCACCTGGAGAAGCTGGTGGAGTCGAAACACATGCTTTTGGGATTGCAGCACAGCTTCTTACCACTTGGCCACCTAAGCTCCCTGCCTCACATCCTACATCTCTCCAAAACCTTTTACAGTTTTTGTTTTGTTTTTTGAGAGTTAAGGCCTCCAGAGCACAACTTTACTACTATTTGGTTTTACAGGGAAAACAAAATCAGGTTAGAAAATACTGCCTCTTTCTTCTCACTAATGGAGGAGGACATCTTCCAAGAGATGGTTCAATGTCAGAAGCACCTTCTAAAGCTAGCTGTCATCGCCATAGCATTATTCTGGAGATGGGCAAAGAAACAAGAATGTGGAGACACTTCTGTTTATCAGTTCTTAGATAGAAAAAAATCTTAACATGGATAAAATTGGCAAAGTCTATTCTGTGAATATAGAGACATCAAACAGCTGTGTAAACACCTGGCAGATGCATAAATCAAATAAAAAATAAATAATGTGTTTACATTATCTAACATAATATAGATGCTCTACCCCATAAAACTCAGGAGAAAAGGAGGTCCATTAAGCTGAACAGATTGTATTTTTTTCTGTTGGGGATGGTGTCAGCAGGAAGGAGTGGAAAGGTCTTACATGACCAGAGGAACAAAGAAAAGCTGTTATGTAAACTGTTGTCTGCTGGTGCACAACCCCTCATCTTGGTCTGATGTGACTTTAGATCGCAAAGATAAATTTTATATTGCTAGTTTATGCTTACAGAAATCTGTGCCAGTAATTATAGCATGTCAGAAATGGTGTCAATGATGAGAAACAGCAAGAGCCCTAGGAGGTGACCTGAGAGGCATAACAAGAATTGTTCTACACACACACACACAGACACACACCAAAAAAAAAAAAAACCAAACCAAACCAAACCAAAACCTTGATGTTCTGTATGTTTCCAGGACGAAATAAAAGGAACTTCAGTAGTTTACTGCCTTTGGAAAGTTTGCTGTTTGCCTTGCCTTGTGGAAATGTCTTTGATGAAGGCCACAATGCTTCACACACCTAGATTCCTGTTGGGGATTCTGGGATGCATGGGGGTGGATGGTGGAGGAGGGATGGAACATTCACAAAGCTCCCCTCACTCAAGCAGGGAAAGAGTAAAGTCCTCTATTTTCATTTTTTTTATCTTTATCCTGTAATACAGATAATTTATTACAATATAGAGAATCCATACACCTTTTTGAAAGGATATATCCTGATACAAAAATAGTAACAAAGTTACAAATTATAATGATCTGATGAAACCATGTGGATAAAGCATGGTCTCCCTGGAGAAATGAGGACTGAGGCAAGCCGCAGAAGAGAAGCACAAAGTGCTTTCAACTGTATAAAAACAGTTCAGTTCCACGCTGCGCATCCTGTCCTTACTAACCAAAGGCTTTACCGAAACTCCGCTTCTGGCCTCTGTTTTGGGATCGGTTGTTTCTGTTGCTGCTTCCAGATCGCTGTCCCCTGAAGTTGCCTCCTCTGCTCCCGTCCCGCCGTCCTCTGAAGCCTCTGCTGCCATCCCGCTGCCCCCGGTAGCCTCGACC
>NW_006400073.1:2524702-2532216 GCF_000299155.1 Elephantulus edwardii
TTGTGCTTAGCCGTGCATGTTCATATCCTTGAAGATGTATCATGGAAGTGTTGCAGTCTGGAAGACACAAATTTAACTAACAAAAGTACATGAGTCAAAAATGAAAAAGCATTAATATTCCAAGTAGAGGCTCTAATAGAGGCACAAATCAAGTTACAGAGGGAAGGTAGTACTTACAATAAAAGGCCTATTGACTAGCACTTTGTCTATTATAGTATAAAGGTTAGGAATCACAAGATGTACAGGCTCAACTATGTCATTTATTTTTCTTAAGTCCTGGACCAAATTCCATCTACCACTGGGTTGTTTTACAACTTGGAAATCCGCATGCAAGGCAGAGAAAAATACGGACGCTTCACGAATTTGCATGTCATCCTTGCGCAGGGACCATGCTAATCTTCTCTGTATCGTTCCAATTTTTAGTTTATGTGCTGCCGAAGAGAGGACCAGAGATAATTTTTATTAATATTTTGGAACATATATCCTACCTGTCTTTATCCATCAGTCAATCATATTAGATATATTTAACAGGAATAACATGCTTAATTTTATATTAACAGGAATAACATGCTTAATTTTATTTTTCCTTAATATTTTTGTGTCATTTTATGGCAGTAAATATATATTTGCATTGTCTTTACCCTAATCATATTAACATTCTGTCATTCCTTTGCTATTTTATGATATTTGGACACTGCTAGTATTATGATTTTTTTGCTCTCATGGCTGGTGAGTCATCCTTGTTGATAAACTTCTGTGCATAAAACCACTGAATCTCCCGCATAGACCTCTGAGTCAGATGTGATTAACTTGACTCTTGTGTAGACCTTCAGATGCAGTCCAGAGGGGGAAAAAATTAGGAAGTTAAGGAGCTGAACAGAATATTTCAAAGGGAAGCTCTGGAAAACAAAGCAAAGTAGCTGGAGTTGGAAAATCAAAAGGGCCGGACTCTCTCAGTGTTTCTTGAGCTAAAGGAATTGAAGAATAAATTTAAATCTCGAGTTGTAATACTTAAAGATGCTATGGGCAGAATATTGTATGATCCAGGAAGCATGAAAATAAAATGGAAGGAATATACAGAATTACTGTACCAAAAAAAATTGATTGACACAGAAGAACTTCATGAAACAACACATGATCAATGGTGATGAATGAGGAAGTTCAAGTTGCTCTGAAGGAATTGACAAAAAACAATGCCGCAGAAATGAATGTAATACCAACTGACATATTTCAACAAATAGCTTCTTTCTGGATTTGCTCACCAGTTTGTGCCAAGAAATCTGAAATTTGGAAGACAACTACCCAGCCAACTGACTGGAAGAGATCCATTTTTATTTTATTTATTTTTTTTTAAAAAGTGATCTAACAGAGTGTGAAGATTAACAAATAATGTCACTAATATTGCATGCAAGCAAAATCCTGCTGAAGATTATTTAAAAAAACAAAATGGAACAGCACATCAAAAGAGAACTACCAGAAATACAAGCTGGATTTAGAAGAGGCCATGGCACTAGGAATATCATAGCCAATGTCAAATGAATCTTGGCTGAAAACAGAGAGTACCAAGGGAATGTCTATTTGTGGTATGTTGACTAGGCAAAGGCATTTGACTGTGTGCATCACAACAAATTGGGGCTAATTGTGAGATGAATGGGAATCCCAGAACCCTTGATTGTGTTCATATAAAACCTATACTTGCATCAGAAAGCAGTCATAAGAACAAAGTGAGGAAATGGCATGGTTCAAAATCAAGAGTGTAGTGGTGGTGCGTCCTATCCCCATATATTTTCAATCTATAGGTAGAATAGATCATTCAAGAGGCTGGACATTATGAGGAGAAATGTGGCATCAGGATTGGAGGAGGATTAATCAACAACCTGTGTTATGCAGATGACAAACTTTGCTTGCTGAAACTGAAGAGGACCTGAAGTGCTTTCAGCAGAAGGTCAAAGACTGCATTCTTCAATATGGATTGAAAATCAACATCAAGAAGACAAAGATTCTCACCACTGGCCCAATTGACAGCATCATGACAGATGGAGAAGAGATTGAAATTGTTAGCAATTTCAGGTTGCTTGTTTCCAAAATCAACACTCTAGCTAACAGCAGTCAGGAAGTCAAAAGATAAATTGCATTGGGAAAATCTGCTGTCAGGGGCCTCTCCACAGTAATGAAAAACAACGATGTCAGTCTAGAGATTAAGGTGTGCCTGATCCAAGCTACAGTCTTCATAATTGCTTGCTATGCGTCTGAGAGCTGGACAATGGCTAAGGATGACAGAAGAATTGATGCCCTTGAGTTGTGATGCTTAAGAAGAGTATTGAACATACCATGGACTGTCAGGAGAATAAGCAGGTCTGTCCTGGAGAGGGTGAACCTAAGCCGCTCTTTGGATGCAAGGATTTTGAAGCTTTTTCTCACATACTTTGGGCATGTTGCCAGGAGGGACTAGGCCTTGGAGAAAGAAAGCATGCTCAGAAAAAGGTGTGTCAGAGAAAGTGAGACTGTCTCAGCACAGGGAAGGGTTCAGAGCAATTGTACATTGGATTATTATGAGTTACAGTTGACAAAACAGCACAACACAACAACAACACACCTGAGTCAGAAATCATCCTTCCCCTAATGGAAATTCCATGCTTAGCTATTATTTTTTTCAAAGTTAAGATGCCAAGGAAGATGTTTCCTTCAAACCAGATCAGACAATATATTCAATTTTCCTCAGAAGTCCTGAAAACTATATCAAAGACTGATTTTATGCTCGGGCCTCAAACCTACAGCTTGGCTAG
This sequence comes from Elephantulus edwardii, assembly GCF_000299155.1. Lineage (NCBI taxonomy): Eukaryota > Metazoa > Chordata > Mammalia > Macroscelidea > Macroscelididae > Elephantulus > Elephantulus edwardii. The sequence goes on from NW_006400073.1 coordinate 2,527,489, forward strand.
TAAAACTAGGAATGTGCCAAAGTCCACTTATGTTCTTGCTGAACTTTTATAATTGACTAAAACCTTTGAGCAGCTGGGAACACATTTAATGCATCTAGCACAAATTACTTCCTAAATCTGGCTTATTTTAGGAAACACTTTCAGTTCTCAATTTGTTCCCTCAGTATCTGGCCCAGATACACAAGAATTTTATCCTCACATTTCAGGTATTTTATATCGATTTTATTTCTTTTGACTATAAATCTGCTTACCTTATGGTCATTTCTCATTATTACATGACTACTTAAATATTTTTAAATATTGAATTTCATTTCTGTTTTACTTTGAAACAATGTAATTCATGTAAGGGTTCCCAGAATTTAGATCTGGTGCACTCTCATCTACAGGAAATGATGCATCTTTTTCTCCACAAATCCAGAGTTTTCTTACCCCAATAGCTGTGTCTTAGGTGTGTTACCAAAGCATGTTTTTTGCCAGCTGTCAAGTTAGCCCCTGCCCTAGAGCAATCAGACCATCATGTTCCATAGTTTCCCTTGGTTAATGTTCACTTATCCACACAAAGCCTTTCTTTCTAGTCCATTGTAAACTGGCAATTCTGTTGAAACTTGTTCAGCACACAAATGTGTAATGTTTGTTCATTGTGTGATGTATATCCCCCATGGAAGGTGAGCCACCAATGCCCCCAATCCAATCAAAATATATTAGTTATCCTATGCAAGATAGTCTTTCTATGAAACCATCTCTCTCTTTCTGATGAGAGACAGGGAATTCTTTCTCAGAAAAAGCATAAATCTCCTGGGACTGAGGGTGGCCAGTGTCAAGTCTCAACTCACTTGTTTCTGTCAATTTGGAACCAACTCATAGCTGACCCTCCAGCAAGTTTTCAAAGGCTATAAATAGCATAGAAGAAGACTGCTCATATTTCTCCCTCTGAGCTACTGTGGATTTGAAATGTCTTTAGATTAGCAGTGTTACCAGATATTTCCAAAATTCCAATTGCTGCTGTTCCTGAAGTTCTATTTCCACTGGAGTCTTAGAAAGCATCCTTGGGGAAAAGATTCAATGCTTCCATTCCTTCAACCTCACACCTGAACACCAAGGACTATAATATTTTCTAATACTTTCCATACAAATACATAAAAATGAATTTGTTCACAATTAGTGCTTTGAGATTCTATAAGAGCATTATTACTCCATTCTCTCTTTTATATAGCTTATCTTTTTCATGCAACCATTTAGGAAGGACAACTATGCTTGGGCTGTTTCTTTTCTATAGTACTCTCTTGGGAAGAGTACTCAACTGCTGAAGCTTAACAATTATGAGAAACACAGGAGAGAGAGAAATCATAACCACCCACTCACGCATATTTGGCATTTCAGTCTCTGAGCAGTTAATAACCGACTCCTTGAGTTGGAAGCTGTCATGCTCACAATGCTGTTTTAATTATCCTCACACAGAAATTGCTGAGTACACCTTCTTGAAAAGGCTCAACACAAACCCACCTTTTGATATTGCTGGAAAGGTGAGAGGAGAATGGAATTATAAAGCTAGAATAAAGGCTTTTATAAAATGGTATAAAAGCCCAAAGCTCTAAGAGGGGACAGTACTTAAAGTAAATATATCCCTATTTTTCCACACCTCTACATGTCTGTTCTTCATAAATGTGCACTTTTGGTGTGATTTTTCTGGATCTCTTTCCTCTAGCATAAAAGTTGGATAGGAGATAGTCTTTTACACGAATCATGGGTAATGCCCCAATGCAGATAAAGATAGCAAACAGATTGAAGAGACCTAAGGTTCAAAAGCCAGTAATGAGAGTGTGAAAGGATCACAAACTTAAGTCAAGAAGCAGATATAAAACCAGAGAACCAAGCAGGGGAAGAGAGACAGGGAAACCAAGGCCACAGGGACAAGTGCTTACATGGACTGACCTCTGCTTACTAAGAGAAGTTATGATGAAGGATTGACTATGCAAGGGCAGAGGAAAGAATGATGGCTGAGACATAAACCAGATTGAGTTGAAGTTATCAAATCTTAACTTCATGGATCCCTAATGCCACAGTCTCTTCTAAATCCTACTTGAACTCCTGGCAGTTCCTTATCTATGCACTTTTTCTAGCCATTTTTGAATGATCTTCAGCAGTATTTTGCTTGAATGTGATATTAATTATATTGTCTGATAGTTTACACATTCTGTTGAATCACCTTTCTTGGGAACAGGAACAAATATGGACCTCTTCTAATCCATTGGCCAGACAGCTGTCCTCCAAATTCCTTGGCATAGATTGGTGAGCACATCCAAGGCTGCATCCATTAACTGAAACAAGTCAATTCGTATTTCACTGATTCTAGGGGCCTTATTTTTGGCCAAAGCCTTCAGTGCAATTTCCATATACTCTTTGATTACCTGCTCCTGCTCATATGTTATATTACACTCTTATTATACTCATCTGTTGTAGAAGATCAAGAAATGAAGTCTTCAATATGGATTTCATTTCAATATCAAGAAAACAAAGTTTCTTACCACTGCATTCATAGGCAACATCATAATGGATGGAGAAGAGATTGAAACTATCAACAACTTTATCTTGCTTAGACCCCAAATTAACACCATTGGTACTGTTGGTTGCTGTTGTTGTTGACTGCCTTCAAGCTGAACATGACTCATAATGACCCTATGAATAAAAAGCTTGAAGCCCCTCTACAACTATTAACATTTATCAAAGTTCATAGTTTCCAGAGGCATGCTATTTAGGAAGTGGATGCCACTCCTGCTTCCAAACATGTCATAGTATGTTATTGTTGTTATGTGTAATTGAGTCGCATGCGATGTGTAGTGACTCTGTGTACAACAGTGCGGAACCTTTCCCTTTTCTGAGCCAGTCTCACTAATTCTGACACAGCAACCCCCATTGCCCCACTTACTATATCAATCCATCTCATCTGGGGTCCCCCTCTCCTATGCTGTCCGCCTACCCTTCTGAGCATGATGTTCTTCTCCAAGGAGCAATCTCTTCTGAACATGTGCCCAAAATAAGGGAAGCAAAGCTTCAAAATTCTAGCGTGCAAGGAAAGACTTGGTTTCATGCTCTCCAAGGCAGACCTAATTGTTTTCTTGGCAGTCCATGGTATGTTCAAGACTCTTCTCCAGCACCACAACTCAAAGGCATCTATTCTTCTTCTGTCATCCTTAGCCATTGTCCAACTCTCTGAAACATAACAAGTAATTGATAAAACCATGGCCTGGATTAGGCACACGTTTGTACCTAGACTGACAGAGTTGCTCTTCAGCACTCTGGAGCGGTCCATGACAACACATTTTCCCATTGTACTTCGTCTTTTTATTTCCTGACTGCTGGTGTTAAGAGTGTTGATTGTGGATCCAAGCAAGCTGTAATTGCTAACAACCTCAATCTCTTCTCCACCTAATATGGTGCTGCCAATTGGCCCAGTGGTGAGAAGTTTTATTGTCTTGATGTTGAGCTTCAATCCATATTGAAGACTACAGTCCATTACTTTTTGCAGCAAGTTCTTCAAATTTTGTTCAGTTTCAGCAATAAAAGTTTTGTAATCTTCATATTGTAGGTTGTTAATGAGTCTTCTTTCAATCTTGACGCTACACTCCTCTTAAAAGCCCTGCTTCCCGAATGATCTGTTCTGCACACAGATTGAAAAGGTATGGGGACAGGACGTATCCCTGATGCACTCCTTTCCTGATTTTGAACCATGCAGTGTTTCCTTGCTCTGTTCTGAGGACTGCTTCTTGGTCCAAGTATGTTGTTGTTGTTTGGTGCCATCGAGTTGTAGACGACTCATAGCAACCCTATGAATGAAAGGCCTGCACGTTGTACATAGGGTTGCCAGAGGCAAGCCATTTTGGAAGTGGATGCCGCTCCTGCCTCCAGGCTTGTTTTAGTCAGGAAGCTCCAGCAAACACTGTCCACCATGGATTACCATTGCTGTGTTTGGCACATCAGTGTCACAGTGGTTAGACTCACAGCAACCACGAGATACCTCTGCACAGCAATGCACAGACCGGTGCTATACCACCTAGAAGAATGTTTGACAGGAGAACCATTTGAAACTGGCTTGAGGGCCAGAGATTAAAATCACCCACCTTCAGCTTGGTACCATAACTTTCTGTCCACTATGCCAATGTAGCTCTCTCTGTATTGACGTGGCCCAAGTATAGGTTTCGTATAAGCACAATCAAGTGTTCTGAGATTCCCATTTCCCTCAAGTTTAGCCACAATTTATTGTAATCCACACAAATGCCTTTGCATAGTCAATGAAACACAGATTGACATTCTTCTGTTACTCTCTGCTTTCTTACAAGATCCATCTGATGTTGGCAATAATGTCCCTTGTGGCATGACCTCTTCTAAACCCATCCTGTACTTCTGGTAGTTCGCCAACAATGTACTGTTCAAGGCTTTTCTGGTTAATCTTTAGGAATTTAGCTAGTGTGTGATATTAGTTATATTGTTTAATAATTTCCACACTCTGTCGGGTCACCACTTTTTTGGAATGGGAATAAATATGGATTTCTTTCAATCAGTGTTGTTGTTGTTGTTATATGCCGTTGAGTCGTTTCCGACTCATAGCGACCCTATGCACAACAACCCTAAACCCTGCTCTATCCTGTGCCAACCGCACTGCCTCTGACACACCCATCCCGATTACCCCAGTCACTGAATCGATCCATCTCATAGAGGGTCTTCCCCTCC
>NW_006400073.1:2534045-2553793 GCF_000299155.1 Elephantulus edwardii
AAGTCATGTTTTGGCTCCTGTGGAGTTGGTTTAATTTTCCTCAGCTTCAGCTTGGACTTGCATATGAGTAATTGGTGGTCTGTTCCACAATCAGCCCCCGGCCTAGTTTTCACAGCTGATATTCAGCCAGTAATTGTGCTCCAGATTTCTTGGTCCAACTTGGTGAGCTGAAATACGTCAATTGGTGTTCCATCAATTCCTGGGGCTTTATTTTTTGCCAAGTCCTTCAGAGCAGCTTACATTTCCTCCTTCATCACCATTGCTTCTTGATCCTACATTGTTTCTTGAAATTCTTCTGTCAGACAATTATTTTTGGTACAATGACCCTGTATACATCTGCTTTTAATGCTTTTGAATAATTCAATATTCTGCCCTAACATCCTTAAACATTTAATTAATTCTTTAGTTCTTGAATTTCAGCTTGAGAAATGCTGAGCGAGTTTAGCCCTATGAGTTTTTTACCCCAGCTCCTTGCACATTTCATTATAATATTTTGCCTGGTTTTGCCGAGCAGCCCTTTGAAATCGTCTATTCAGCTCCTTAACTTCTTGATTTCTTCCTTTTGCTTTGTCTTCTCGGTGTTCTAGTGCAATATTCAGAGTCTCTTCTGACATTGATTTTGGCCTTTTTCTTCCTTCTTAGTAATAATTTTTTGCATTCTTCATGAATGATATTCTTGATATCTTCTCACAGCTTATCTAGTCTTTATTCATTAGCATTCAAGGCCTCAAACCCCTTCCTGAGTTGTTGTTTTTTGTTTTTTTTTAATTCATGGGAGACAGACTCAAGGTCAGATTTTTATTTCTTTGGATATGAGTTAACCTTCTTTAGTTTTAATTTGAACTTGCATATGAGCAGTTGATGATCTATTCCACAATCAGCTCCTGACCTCATTTCTAGTGTTGATATTGAATTTCTTCAATGGTTCCTTCCACCAATGTAATCATTCTGATTCCTGTGCATCCCATCAGGTGAAATCCATGTGTATTGCCTGTGTTTATGTTTCTTACAAAAGGTATTTGCTATGAGTAAACCATTGATTGTACAGAATTCTATCATTCTATCCCCAGCCTCATTTCTGTCACCAAGTCCATGTTTTCCAACTAGTGATCCTTCTTCTCTATTTCCAACTTTTGCATTCTAGTCACCATATTATTAAATCATCTTGGTTACATGTTCAATCAATTTCTGACTGCAGCAGTTGATAGAGGTAATCTATTTCCTCCTCTTTTCCTCTGATTGTAGGTGCACAAATTTGAATTATAGTGGTATTAACAGGTCTTACTTTTACGCTTATGTATAAGAGATGCATTGCACTCAGAAAGCCTGCAGTTAGCGACCTCTCCAAATTACTGAGGAGTAATGATGCCAGTATGAAGAATTAGGTACACCTGATTTAGGTCATGGTTTTTTTGGATCACTTGCCATGTATCTGAGAGCTGGATAATGAAATAGGAAAGACAGAATTGATGTCTTTGAGCTGTGGTGTTGGGAAAGAGCACTGAACGTCCCATGAACTCTAGAAGACATTATGCTGAGAAAATGAAATATCTCAGTTACAAAAGGACAAATACTGCATAGTACCTCTGTTATAAAGCAAGTATGACATGGGGAGAATAGTGAAAAAAGTGGATAGATAATGAACATTGCATTGGAACAGATGAAGGAAAGAACTATTTAAAAGGAATATATGATTAAGCATTATATGTACGACAATAGCCCAGAATAAGAGGTACATTGCAAAGAAGACTGGGGGAGGGGATATTAAAAAAAAGTTAACTGAGGGAGGAGGAAGGGAAGGAGGGGGGTAAAATGTGTAACAACAAATGAATGAAAATCTAACTTTTTGGTAAACTTTCACACAAAGCAAACAAATATGTCTTGGAGAAAGTGCAGCGGGAGTGCTTTTGGGAGGCAAGGATTATGAGACTTTGCTTCACATATACTGAGCATTTTGTTAGGTGGAGCTATGCCTTGGAGAGGGACATGATGCTTTAAAGGGGGAAGGGTCGGTGAAGGAGAAGAAGACCCTTAACTCTGTGGAATGACACAGTGACTGCAGCAATGGGCTCTAGAATGCCAGGAAGTGTGAAGATGGCATAAGATAGACAGGGTTCAGATTTGTTGTTCATAGAATCACTATGAACTATACTTGTCTCGATGGCACCTAACAACAAACTATCTGGAAGGTTTATCAACATGACAGCAAATATAATAACCAATGAACATTCAACATTTACAGTGATCCATACTAAGCTGCATATAAATAGATTATATTTGCAACAGCAGTATAAAATAGGCATAATGATTCTTTAAGTCAGAGAACTACAGATTTACCAAATAACTTGCCTGAAGTTCACTGTGCTTATGAAAAACCTATACTTGGACCAGGAGGCAGTTCTCAGAACAGAGCAAGGAAAGACTGTATGGTTCAAAATCAGGAAGAGTGTACACCAGGGGTGTGTCCTATCTCCATACTTTTTCAATCTAAATGACAACAGATCATGCAGGAGACTGGGCTGTATGAGGAGGAATGCGATTGGAGGAAGATTCATCAACAATCTATAATATGGATAACACACCCTGCTTGCTGAAAATGAGGAGGACCTGAGGCACTTGCTGTACGAGGTCAAGGACTGCTGACTTCAATACGGATTGGAGCTCAACATCAAGAAACAAAGATTCTTACCACTAGGTGAAGAGATTGAGATAGTTAACAGCTTCAGTTTGCTTGGCTCCACAATCAACACTCTTGGTACCAGCAGCCAGGAAATAAAAAGACAAATTGCATTGGGAAAGTCAGCTATGAGGGACCTCTCCAGAGTATTGAAGAGCAATGATGTCAGTCTGGAGACCAAGGTGTCCCTGATTCGGGCCATAGCCTTCACAATTGCATGATATGAATTAGAGAGCTGGACAGTGACTAGAGATGATAGAAGGAGAATTGATGCCTTTGAGCTGTGGTGTTGGAGAAGAATATTGAATATACCATGGACTGCTAAGAGAACAAACAGGTTCATCCTAGAAAGTGTTAAAGCAGGCTGCTCCTTGGAGGCAAGGATTCTGAAGCTTTGTCTGACATACTTCAGACATGTTGCAAGGAGGGAGCAGTCCTTGGAGATGGATGTCATGCTTGGGAGGGTAGAGGGACAGTGCATGAAAGGAAGACCCTCTATGAGATGGATTGATTCAGTGACTGGGGAAATGGGGGTAGGTGTGTTGGAGACAGTGAGATTGGCACAGGATAGAGCAGAGTTTCGGGCTGTTGTACATAGGGTTGCTGTGAGTCACAGGCAATTTGATGGCACAGAACAACAACAAAGTTTACTGTGATTTGAACGCAGACCGTCATGCCAATAGAGCTCCAGTTCCCAAATGTTAGTAGATACAGAGGAATTGCCTGGGGAAGAAATGAAACATGCACATTCTTTCTCTTTCCAGATGATCTGGTTCACTGTGTCTGTGATGGGCCTGACATCCTGCATTTTTACAGGTATCCCTGGTGGTGCTGGTCTAGAGGCTCGGTTCACCAGGCCAGGGATGTTTCTCACAATACTGGAGTCTCTGATTGGGAAAAACTACTAATAGTTGGGCTGATAGCATGGAGGAGTGAATCTACTCAGAGGCCCCTCAGGATAAAGGCCTGCTGATCTATTTCTGCAAAAATAGACACTGAAACCCCTGTAGAGCATAGCTCTAAGCTGGCACACTCAGAGAGTGCTCCTCACCTCAAGAGTAACTATTTTCTCACACATCTGAGAGGAAAAAAGAAACATTTAGGAAACAAGAATAGAAATGAAATTCTAGGGAATAAATGATGAAAACATTTCATCATTGAAATCATAGACCTAATAGTTTTATTTTTATTCCTGAACAATTTTGTGATAGCAACACCAATTTGGAAGTAGCCTAACTAGTGACTAGAAGGATCATGCTTTATTTCTAGCTTAGGCTCTGTGGATCCTATTTCATGGCTTTGCCCTGGGTTGAGACTATGGATAAGCACAGCCTAGAACTGCATCCCACACAGCTCTTCAGTGTGAGCACTTTCTCAGATTTGAGACGCATATTTCATTGGTTCTAATTCAGAATAAAAAGAGCGTGGATTTGTCTTCCCCATTACTTCGAAAGACAAACAAAACAAACAGAACAGCTTCACAACCACCTGTCAAACAAAGCACAATAGTATAATATCACTAGTCGGTTTCCCAGAATTATTATAATGACCCAGCATTTCTCTTACTTTGATTAAACTCTTGCATTCCTGGGTCAAGCTTCAGGGGAAGAATCCATCTTGCTCACAGGGTGTTTTCTCACATCCCAGGCCCTGCCTTTGGAACTGAATGCTTTCTTTTTACCTAGATTTCCTTAAGGACGCTCTAATTACTTTCTTTGTAATTTTCATTTCTCCAAATGGGAGCAAAAGAGCCATTTAAGTAATACAATCTATATCAGCTGGAAATGTTCATTTCTTCCCAAAATGTGTTGACTCTTCTTTCCCTCTCTCTGCAGCCCTTCTACTCCAGTGCATCTGTAAGTGCTTTTGTGGGGCCACTGTGGGCCGTGGGCCAAGGCAAAAATGAATTCTTTTCATCTATTAAAGTGTGATCTGGGGCAGACAAGCCTGCTCAGCCATCAAGAGACACAGAAAAGTATTCCGTATTCAGCTTCTGGTGGAGGGGGAATGAAGGGAGCCTTGCCCTTGGCAGAGCTGGAGCAGTGAACAAGGCCATTTGGCAGAATAGGATGACCACTTGTCTAGGCCTTCCCTTCACCTGGACAGGAACCCATGGAGATGGGATAGTAGGTGTCTCGTGTGCCAAGCCCTTCCTCTAAATTCATATCCTACTTTAAAAACTTTTTATCTCTTTCTTCATATGTCAGATCAATGCAGAGAACAGAATTATCTGGAAAGGATACCACTGTTAGTTTTAACAATAGTAAAATAACTGATTAGTTGGTACATGAGTAACAAAGAGAAAAAAGCCTTGCCTGTCTTTAATATAGCAAGGTTTTAAGACTTGAAGTATGTTGGTAGAAGAAGGGAAATAAGTGAAAAACAAGATTTAAACAACTTAAAGATACTTCTCACGTGTCTAATTTGCTAAGAGCAGGCTTTACTCCTCTACTTTTTGAAAATTGCACCACACACTAGTAGCATGATGTCAGACAAAATCAGAATGCCTGTCTTTGCCTCTATTATTACACAGAGATTTTAGTGTGCTTTATGAGAATAAAATAAAAAGTATAAATATTAGCTAGGAGATACCAAAATTATAGTTATATTAATACTATACAATAGAATTGGGGAAACAAAAAAGATAACAATTACCATGGGATAATGCTCTCCTCGGCCAGCTAAAGAATTAAGTCGGGCGGGAGAGACTATGGTACCCAAGCTATCAAGACAAAACAGTGTACAACACTTTCAGTGTTCTTTGACATTGTTGTACAGCATCTTAGCCCTTTGAGGGGCAGAAGTTGGTCTTACTCCGAATAATCCCATTGTAGGCTGAACCCGGATTGGAGCCTAGGCCAAGACTGTAGGCCATTGGAATGATAGGCTGAAAGGGTAGACCTAAAGAAAGGTGAGAAGGCAGAGGTTACACTGAAAAGAAAGGATACACTGATTAACAAAAATAAGTCCTAAAGGACAGGAGGGACTCTCCTCCCCAGAGAGGAAGTAATGGAGGAGGCAGTGTACCACTAAGGTGAGGTTATACGTAGTCTTTTATTGTCTGGGAGTGATTGTTGGGGCTGGAGTCTGGCACCATAAGACATCATCATGGAGAGTTCAAAGTTTAGTGGGTAGTTCTTATTCTGGTCCAGTGTCTTGACATCACTCATGCACATAAAACATTAATTATATTGCTGCCAGGCATAGACAGCCTTTTCCACACACTTCTGTATCTTGGTTCTGATGGCTAATGTAATTTCTACTTCCCCTTTGTTGGTTTTAACTCTAACAAAAACTAACAAATAATTTGAGCACTCCGTAAGATGGTTGTTGTTGTTCTCTGCCATCGAATTGCCTGTGACTCACAGCAACCCTATGTACAACAGCCTGAAACCCTGCTCTATCCTGTGCCAATCTCACTGTCTCCAACACACCTACCCCCATTTCCCCAGTCACTGAATCAATCCATCTCATAGAGGGTCTTCCTTTCATGCACTGTCCCTCTACCCTCCCAAGCATGACATCCATCTCCAAGGACTGCTCCCTCCTTGCAACATGTCCGAAGTATGTCAGACAAAGCTTCAGAATCCTTGCCTCCAAGGAGCAGCCTGCTTTAACACTTTCTAGGATGAACCTGTTTGTTCTCTTAGCAGTCCATGGTATATTCAATATTCTTCTCCAACACCACAGCTCAAAGGCATCAATTCTCCTTCTATCATCTCTAGTCACTGTCCAGCTCTCTAATTCATATCATGCAATTGTGAAGGCTATGGCCCGAATCAGGGACACCTTGGTCTCCAGACTGACATCATTGCTCTTCAATACTCTGGAGAGGTCCCTCATAGCTGACTTTCCCAATGCAATTTGTCTTTTTATTTCCTGGCTGCTGGTACCAAGAGTGTTGATTGTGGAGCCAAGCAAACTGAAGCTGTTAACTATCTCAATCTCTTCACCTTCTATGATGATGCTGCCAATTGGCCCTGTGGTGAGAATCTTTGTTTTCTTGATTTTGAGCTCCAATCCGTATTGAAGGATGCAGTCCCCGATCTTCTGCAGCAAGTACTTCAGGTCCTCCTCAGTTTTACCAAGCAGGGTTGTGTCATCTGTATAACACAGGTTGTTGATGAATCTTCCACCAATCCTGATGTCACATTCCTCCTCATACAGCTCAGTCTCCTGGATGATCTGTTCTGCATATGGAGACAGAATACATCCCTTGCAGACACTCTTCCTGATTTTGAACCATGCAGTGTCTTCTTGTTCTGTTCTGATGACTGCCTCTTGGTTCAAATATAGGTTTTACATAAGCACAATTAAATGTTCTGGTATTCCCATTCTGTTCTGCATATAGTAAGTAACTTAATATGTTAGGAGAAAAATATTTGCTCAGTTTGATTAAAAACCAAAACATAATGTAGTTAAATTCAATTGGTCATAAATCTTTGCAATGTGTTTTGAAAGACAAGTTCTTTGTATTTTTACTGGACAAAAATGACACACACACACACAAAAAAGACACACTAACAAATAATTTCATGATAACCAAGACCTTTAATAATTGGGTAAAAATGTATCCAATAAATTTTCCTCTCATTCTATGTGACATTTATCCCCATGACGTTAAAAGGGTGTGAGGCCCACCTTCATCTTACCTCTGGGATTCAAATAATTGTTCAGAAAATGCTTAAGTTCACTAAAAGAATAAGCTTGAACTCAACTGGAAATGAACCCTCCAGTAATTGAGAACTTTTTGAGACTAGGAGAAAACAAAGAATAGTGAAAAGGCTTCTTTGTTCCATGCCTTTTAAAACAGTGTATAAGACAGTGTAAGAGAAGGGCAAAGAGACCTGTCCTACAGTGTTCAGTGGGAGTGGTAGAGGGGAGAGGCAGATTGATGATGACAGTATATCTGAAAGAGGCACACATGACATTTTAAAAATAATCTTCTCAAAGCCCCTCCTGGAGGAAAAGGGGGTTATCATATGCTCATCAATCTCATTAAGAGAGTAAGCGGTGCCTCGTCTTATCATGTTGTTGTGAGCCTTTCAGCCAGAACCAACTTGTAGTTTAACCACTAGTGGGTTTTCAGAGACTTCAAATTTCTGCATTTAGATATTTAAATCACATGGAAGGAAAAGATTCTTTTTCCCCCTCTGGGAAGCAGCTGGTAGATTCAAACTACATACCTGAGAGGTTTGGCAGTGCAACTTCATAGCACTAGGCCACCAGAGGTCCTGTTCTACCAAGGGTAACTCTCCAGTTCTTGCTAATAGAACAAAAATCAAAGGGTGACTTGAGAAGAGGCAAAATTCTCTAGTAATAGCTCTACTAATAACTCCACTTAGTCTTTCTTAATCAATGGTTTGTTTATTATTGACAGACGTTCAACCCTACAAACCTATTATTTTCTTACTCAATTTTTTCCTAAAAGATAATTGAGAAGTCTCTGTTTAGCAGTCTTTCCTCTCATCTTTATAACAGGATGTGCTTGAAATAAAGACTTAGGTTTACTTTTGTCGAGTCACTTGCGACCCATAGCAACGTTATGCACCGTAGCTCTGAACCCTGCCCTGTCCTGAGCCAGTCTAACTAATTCTGACAACTCCCCATCGCCCTAGTCACTGTATCAATCTACCTCCTCTGGGGTATTCCTCTCCTGCGCTGTCCCTCCAACCTTCCAAGAATTATGTCCTTCTCCAAAGACCGGTCTCTCCTGGCCACGTGCCCAAAGTATATGTGACTGAGCTTCAATTCCTAGCCTACAAGGAGAGACTTGGTTTCACCCTCTTCAAGATAGACCTATTTGTTTTCCACTCAGTCCATGGTATTTTCAAGACTCTTCTCCAGCACCAAAATTTGAAGGCATTGATTCTTCTTCTGTCATCCTTAGTCATTGTCCAGTTCTCTGAAGCATAATATGTAATTGAAAAGAGCTTGGCCTGGGTCAGATGCACCTTAGTCTCTAGACTGACATCGTTGCTTTTTCAGTACTCTGGAGAGGTCCTTCACAACAGAGTTTGCCAATGCAATTCATGAGTTCAAAATATCTTTTTGTCATTTTCTATTTTCTTTATCAAAAAACTAAAAGCCTTGCCAAAGAACTAATAAAAAATAAGAAATGCAATCATTCCAATGTTCTTGCACGTAAAAATCTAAAGTCATTATGATGATTGGCAGAAAGTTTTCCTCCTCATTTCAGTATCGTGTAAAGGTAGATAGTGTGAGAGTTATTAGTTTTAGAGTTGATAATCTTGCCTTTGCATGAAAAGAGAACAGAGGGCCTTATAAAACATACATGCATTTTGAAAGTTTGGACTGAAATCGTGACTGTTTTATGTATATATCCTATGGTACTCACCTGATCCAGGCCATAATAAATTTCACAAGGTATTAGGTGATGAGAATGTTAGGAGCAAGAATCTCATTATGAGATATATTGGCATGTGTCGACAATCCTAATTGACAATAATATTAATTTGTAGCAAACAAAGTGTTTTCCTTTGGTATCTTGTTGGAATGCTACTAATTATTCCTAATACCTGCAAATTATTTTCAAATGTTTTAAATAGGTTATAAAACATAAGGCATAGGGTTAACTCTAATTTTTAAATTGTTGTATTAATGAAAGTTTACACAAAGGTTGGATTTTCATTCATTCGTTGACGTACAGTTTCTTCCCGCCTCCTTCCCTTCCTCCTTTCCCAATTCACTCTTGTTCCAGATTATTAATTGTCATACATAGAATGCCTACTAATACACTCTTTCAGACAGTTCTTTGCTACATCTGTTCCACTGCAGTGTTCATTATCTCTTGTCCTTTTCTCCCCTAGTCCTATGTCAATCTTATTTTAAAGCAATGGTCTTAAGCCCATTTGTGACTGAAATATTTCACTCAGCATAATGTCTTCTAGACTCATCATGTTGTGTAGTGTTTTACTAAGTTACTGTTTTTCCAAGCTGTGAAATATTCCATTGTGGGAATGTACCACAGTTTTCCTATCCATTAATTTGGTGTAATAGTGATTTTTCACCCCCAACTGTCAAATTTATCTTTTAAATAACTTTCCATTAAGCATTAAAACTATTTCACTAATTGTTTACTTTTTATAATTTTGTATTGGTTTGCATACAAAATTCACATACATTCTGCTTCATTCATATACATTGTGTCTCATATAGTCCATTCAAATGCGCTTCATATAGTCATTCATGTACTTTGTGCTTTAAAAAATTAATCACTATTGATCTATGCATGCTATTAACCTATTGATCAAAAAGGCAGAGTAAGACACACTGGGAAGAGGACTGACCATCTATTTCTTAGATAGCAGGCCTCTGAAAACCCTATGAATAGCAGATAGTTATAGTATTAGGTGACTAATGACTGGAATGCAAAAGTTGGAAACAATGAAAAAGGAAAGGTAGTCAGAAAGTATGGATTTGGTGACAGATATGAGGCTGAAAAAAGAAAGATCAAGTTTTGTACATTCAATAATTTACTCACTGCAAATGTTGTTGTTGTTGTTGTTTACCACCAGATCAGAACCGACCCATAGCTGATCCTCTAGTGGGTTTTCAGAGGCAGTTAATTGCAAGGGAAGAGATTGCCCATCCTTCTTCCATGGAGCAGCTATTGGCCTTGACTAGCATGCCTTCCAGATTGCAGTTTATCTTCTTGCCACTAGGCTACCATTGCAAATACCTTTTTTTTAAAAAAAACAAAAACAAAACAAAACAAAAAACCCACAAATTACAACTTTATACATAACTTCACCTAATGGACTGCATAAGAATCAGTTTGATTATATCTGTAAAAAAAGGAATATAATCAAGGAATCACTGGAGAAGCTCAATATCAGCAGTCAAAATCAGGCCAGGAGCAGACTGTGGAATGGATCATCAATTACACAGGTGCAAGTGCAAACAGAGGCCAAAGAAAATTAAAAGAAGTCCACAAGAACCAAAATATTATCTGAGTCGATCCTATCTGAATTTAAAATCATCTTAAGAATAGGTGTGAAGCATTGAGCACCAATGATCAAACACCAGATGAATTATGGGAAGACATCAAGAATATCACGCATGAAAAGGTATGATACATCTTCAAGGATATGAACATGTACGGCCAAGCACAATCAATAAGAGTGCATCTAAATTCCAAAATCAATCTCCATAATAGTCTATGTGTTTCCTACTGCCAAAGGGGCCCTTTAGAGTAGTAAGAGAAGATCTTCACCCTGAAACCCACAGCGTCTCTTTTCAGCAGGAAGTAGCTAAGAGAATACGCCATCCCCTTTTCCTTATGACTCAGGGTGAAGTCTCTCTCAGGGAGGAGTGATAGGGAATGGCAAAGGACACACTGACAAAGAAGATTAATCAGAACTGGCTTTGACAAGCACTGTGGCATTTGGACAAGAACAAACTGGGAGGAGGGTAGAGAGAATAGTGCAACAATGAATGAATGGAAACCCAAAATCTCTGTAAATGTTTATGAAAATTAATAAAATATAATTATAGAAAAAAAAGTCATTACAAAATTATAGGAGAAAAAAACAACAACACTGAAGTGGATTCCAGAAGAGCCTCGGAAAATTGCACTAGAGTGTCAAGAAGTCAAAACAAACTGAAAAGATGCTGAAGTAAAAGAGATGAATAAAATATTTCAAAGGGCATCTGGAGAAGACAAAGCAAAGGATTATAATGGAATATGCAGAGAGCTGGATTCAGAGACCAAAAAAGGGAAGAACTTGCTTAGCATTTCTCAAGTTGAGAGAATTAAGAGATAAATTTAAGTCACAATATTGAAAGATGTTATGACCTATATGTACTGGGAAAGTCTGCAGTCAGAGACCTCTCCAAATTACTAAGGGACAATGGCATCAGTCTGAGGACTAAGATAAATTTGATTCAGACCATGCTCTTTCTGATGACAAGCTAGGCATCTGAGAGCTGAACAATGACTAAGGATGACAGAAGAAAAATTGATGCCTTTGAGCTGTGGTGTTGAAGAAGTGTATTGAATATCTCATGGACTTCCAAAAGAACAAACAAATATGTCTTGGAGAAAGTGCAGCCAGAGTGATCCTTGGACGCAAAGATAAGATGATAAATAAAGCTTCATCTCACATACTTCAGGCATGTTGCTAGGAGAGGCTCTTCCTTGGAGAGGGATATCACACTTGGAAATATGGAGGTTTGGTGAGAGTAAGACCCTTAACCAGTTGGATTGACACAGTGACTGCCACAATGGGCTCAAGTGTGTCAGGAAGTGTGAGAATTGCACAGGATTTGGCAGGATTCAGATCCATTGTTCCTAAGGTCACTCTCGGTCATACTCAACTCGATGGCACTATTAGGCACTATATTTCAATCTCATCACTATCTCTCAGGAACTATTTCCCCATTTTTTCAGGTCTCTCTTGGATCTTTCCTATTCCTTCATTCCCCAATTACCCCACCAAATTCTTCTATCCTGTTGATTTCTTCCTTCCCAATTTTCTCCCATTTTGTTACCCCTCCTTCCATTTTGGACTAATTATTCCTCTGTTTTAATAGTCTTATGCAGTATTTGTCCTCATGAGCCTAAGTTATTTCATTCAGTGTAATGGTCTTTAGATTCTACCATATTATATTTTAGAAAGTCATTGCTTCTAGTGCTGCATAGTTTCATTGGGTGAATGTACTATATTTTCTCAATCTGTTCATTTGTTAATGGGCATTTGGGCTGTTTCTTTTTTCTTGCTATTGTGAATAACATTGCTGTGAACATATGTATATGTACACATATCTCTACTAGTGGCTCAATTTTAAGTTCCTTGGGGTATATTCCTAGAAGTGCAATAGCTGGGTCACATGGTATTTCTATATTCAGCATTTAGAAGAAACACCAAACTGCCTTCCAGACTGGCTCTACCATTCTACAATCCCACCAGCAGGGCATGAGAATTTCAATCTTATCAGATCCTCTCCAACACTTACTGCTTTCTATTCTGTTAAAATTTTGCTACTGCTGTTTGTTTTGTTTTTTTTTTTTTATAAAATTGGTTTTTATTTTATATTGGTTTACATACATTAAATTTGCGTACATTTTGTTTCATTTATACATTGTTTCATACATTCCTTCATTCACATTGTGTTTCATAGAATCATTCTCATACATTGTGTTTCTCATACATTGTGTTTTATAAGATTAATCGTCACTGATCTATGCCTACTGTTCACCCATCTTTTCAGGTTCCCATTGGATCGTTCCTAATTTCTTTCCCCTCATCAAAATTTGCAACCTTGTCATTTTCTTTCCCTCCCCACTCTCAGCACCACCCCCTTTCCTCTTTGGATTTTTGTACACTTCTTACTACTTATCTTTCTATTTTTACAATAATAGTCTTATACAGTGTACTTTTGGGACTTAGTTCTCTCAGCAGCCTCTCCCACATTATATAGTATTTTTCAAAAGCATTGTTCTTGAGTTCTGCATAGTATTCCATCATGTGAATGTACCACAGTTTCTCAATCCTTTAGTATGTTTGGAAATTTGGGCTGTTTCCATTTTTTTTTTTTTGCTTTTGTGAGTAATGCTGCTATGAACAATGGTGTTCAAATCTACCTTTGTGCCTCTGTTCTAGTTTCTTCAGGATATAATCCCAGCAGTGGGATAGCTGAGACAACTGGAATGTCTATGTTCAGCTTTGGGGGAAATGCCAAACTGCCTTCCAGAATGGTTGTACCATTTTACAATCCCACCAAGAGTGAATGAGAGTTCCGATCTCTCCACATCCTCTCCAATGTTTATTATTTGCTGTCCTGTTAAACTTTGCCACTGCTGCTGAGGTGAGATGGTATTTCATGGTGATTTTAGTTTACATCTTTCTGATTTTCAGTGATCTTGAGCATTTTTTCATGTGTCTATTGGATATCTGAATGTCTTCAGTGAAAAGGACTTCCATTTCCTTTTCCCACTTTGTAATTGAATTACCAGTATTTTTCTTGTAGAGGCACCATAGTAGTCTGTAAATTTTCATTATGAGACATTGTCAAATGTTTTTTCCTAGTCAGTAGATCTTATTTTCACTCTATTAGGAAAAGTTTTTGATGATCATAGGGATGTCATCTTTAGAAGGTTCCGTTCATTAATGTTATCTTCTCATAGTTGTGCGTGTTTCATTGTCTTTAAAAAGAAAATGTTTATTGTTTGCAGTGTTTAAAAAAATCAAGAATTAAAATGAGGATTACTATAAGTATGTAACGTAGGCATCTCGCCATAAACCTAAATTACGTTCTTTACAAATTCAGACCTGAGTGGGCATGTTTGAATGACAGCAAAACAGGCTGTCAGCAATTAAAAAATTGTCCTACTTGACTACAGAATTGAAGAGCTTGATTTAAAGAGATCTAGAAATTCTGAAGTGGGCAGCCAGCTCTATTCTGACACCCTTGTATGTTAGAGTCCTTTCAAGTGCAGTAACAGAATATGCACAAAAATAGAATATCCACAAATTATAACAGATCCTCAACATCCAGAAAACATCCAGGATAGGTGCCATGACTCAGCAATGTCAAGGACCAAGTGCCTCTCACTAAGATAATCACAAAATGACTCAGCATTTCTAGGAATCATTTTTTGTAAAGAAGGGACATTTGTTCCCATGAGTACTCTCTACATTAGAGAAGCTTCCTGCCCACCTTCTCTTTAGGTCTTCTTGGCCTGGATTAGGTCTCACTGCTAAGGAAAACAAATTATGCATTTGGTATACTTAGCCTCTCTCATGAAGAAGTCATCATAGTCAGAAAGAGTTTCCCAAACCTCTAACCCATTTGATAATGCCCTATATGACCAATGGATGTGGGTGAGATAGAAGAGAGAGGGAATGTGCCCAGGCCTGATAATAGACATCACAAGTCTTACTGGGAGAACTGCTGGTTCCTCTAACTGATAGAAAGCTCTCATTGCTGTTGAGTCAGGACTGAATCATAGTTGAGCCTCCAGCAGGTTTCTGGAGGTTGTAAATTGCAAAGGAGATTGTCTATCTTTCCCCTTGGAGCTGCTGTTGGGTTCAAGTTGCCAGAACAGGGTTACTTGTGAACCAATATCTGTGTATCTGGTTGCCTTTGAACTAATGCAAGGTTCTTAGGGAGAACACACTCAAAAGTAAAGAAACAATAAGGGGTTGGCTTTGACTCTCCACAGTAGAAAATAAAACAAAAGCAAAAACAGTGGCCAGATTGACTTTTTTTTCCTTTTCTTTCTGTGAAGCAGTCAAAGGTAGATAGTGCAGGGTAGGGGTGTGTGTGTGTGTAACAACTTGGATATGTTTTGTGTGTAGGAAGGATTTTAATATGGGGGGCAAAGAAAGGGTAGAATATTATCCTTTAAATTGTGCCTCTCAAATATTTGTTGTAATAGTAGTCCTTTTATCTGTAGATGTAATGCCATTCAAAAATAGTATATTCTTTGCTATGTTAACAAGGCCATATAAATGTAGTGCTGTAGTGTGTGTGCAAACCTAATCCCTTCTGAGTTGTAATAACATGACCTAGAGGCAAGTACAAATGGGTGAAGATGGTAGTCACATGAAGATCCCCAAGGAGTTAAGTCCACTATGACTAAGATCTTCCCTCAGGAAATTGAAAGAATTTGCTCTTGAAAACACTGTATTTGAATTTTATAAATAAACTAGTAGAAAATTTAAAAAAATATTTCCCTCAGAACCAACAGAGAAAAAGTCTCTCTCTGTAGCCAGTTGCCTGAATTTAGAGGTAGCCTAGTGGCAAGGAACTTCACTGCCAACCCATAGGCATGTAGTTAGAATCTGACGACTGCTCCACAGAAGAAAGATGGAGATCTTTCCATGGGATTTACGATCTCTGAAAACCCACTGGAGGGTCAGCTATGGGTCACTTATGACTCAATGGCACACAATAACAAAAACAAGCTTCCTAAACCGTGAAAAAATAGAATTCTGTTCTTTGAAGTCACTTACTCACTCCTGACCTACTTGTTCTAGTGTCTCATTCCACTCAGCTATCCAGAGTGTGTTTTCCTCTTCATGCAAAGGCGTTTGACTGTGTGGATCATAACAAACTGTGGCTGACTCTGAGAAGACTGGGAATCCCAGAACACTTGATCATTCTAATGCGAAACCTATACTTGGACCAAGAGGCAGTTGTCAGAACAGAGCAAGGAAACACTGCATGGCTCAAAATTCGGAAAGGTTTACGTCAGGGATGTGTCTTATCTCCATACCTTTTCAACCTGTATGCAGAACAGATTATCCGAGAGGCTGGGCTCTGTGAGAAGTGTGGCGTCAGGATTGGTGGAAGATCTATTAACAATCTGCGTTATGCAGACGACACAATCCTACTTGCTGAAACTGAGGAGCACCTGAAATACTTGCTGCAGAGGGTCAAGGACTGCAGCCTTCAGTATGGACTGAGGCTCAATGTCAAGAAGACAAAGATTCTCACCACTGGACCAATTGAAAGCATCAGGATGGATGGTGAAGAGATTGAGATTGTACACAGCTTTAGTTTGCTTGGCTCCATAGTCAACAGTCTTGGCACCAGCAGTCAGGAAATAAAATTTAAAAAAAGTATTGTGATGGGAAAGTCTGTTGTTAGGGACCTCCCCAGTGTACTGAAGTGCAATGGTGTCACTCTGGAGACTAAGGTGCATCTGATACAGGAGGCCATGGTCTTTGCAATCACTTGTTCCGCATCAGAGAGTTGGACAATGACTAAGGAGGATAGAAGGAGAATTGATGCCTTTGAGCTGTGGTGCTGGAGAAGAGTGTTGAATGTACCCTGGACTGCAATGAAAACAAACAGATTCATCCTAGAGAGAGTTAAACCAGACTGCTCCTTGGAGGCAAGGATTCTGAGGCTTCATCTGACATACTTTGGACATGTTGTAAGGAGGGAGAGGTCCTTGGAGAGGGACATCATGCTTGGGAGGGTTGAGGGACGGTGGGGAAGACCCTCTTTGAGATGGACTGATTCAGTGACTGGGGTAATCGGGAAGGGTGTGTCAGAGGCAGTGAGACTGGCACAGGATAAAGCAGGGTGTAGGGCTGTTGTACATAGAGTTGCTATGAGTTGCAAGTGACTCAATGGCACATAACAACAACAACCAAAATGACACTCATTCCCCTACTACCCGCAGTCATCATGACCATGCTCTAGGCAGAAGGAGGAGGAATGGGAAAATGGTGAGCACCACCTGAGTTAGATCCCTTCCCTCCCCGACTCAGTTTTAGATCTAAAGAAACAAGCAGGAGGATATGAGAAGTAGATCTGCGAACTGTGAACTGTGAAAATGGGAAGGTAGGATTAGATAAGAAGAGCCTCAGACTGCAGTGCTGCTATGAAGGCCCAGGCCAGGCAGGCCAGCAAATGTGCATTAGAAGGATCCCACGTGGACAAGATGGCTTTTCCAGGACCCCTGCAGGGATGGTCTTTGTCTGGGAGCAGTTTGGGGAATGTCTGGGCCCAGACATGCCTCCATGACACTGAGTTTTCTTTTAAAGCAAATTCTTGAAAGTCTTACACAATAATTTTGGCTTTAATTTAACCTACAGTTGCCAACTAGGCTGGGAAAAGTAGTTTTATAACTTAGACATATGATATCCTGGCTAATGTCAAAGTTCTGATTGTTAAAAAAACAAGGAAATGATAATTTTGGCTAACTAGTAATTTTGATTATGTTGTACAGTTTCCATGTGAAAACTACGAGTGACAAATAGTAGTATATGTAATACTAGCAAGAAAATATTTCTCCAAATTAATTTAATTTTGATGGAAGGACCATTGGAGAGAGGTAGAAAAAGATTTTCTGTTAGGTACACTGGTTTTGCAAGGAGTGAGAAGGTGACTTTTGAAAGATCAATGATGATTACATCCAGTGGGAACAGACTAAAAACTGCTCAGTAGAGAATTTAACAGATGTTGTGGGGTCCATCTCATACTTTTTAACTCCACAAACTCTGAATGAATAAAGATATATCCAACTAATGAGAAAGAGAGATTTTGCAAGACTGCAATATTTGTTATATGTTCCTTTCATCAGTGAAATCTTTCTATAATTCTGTAGACTGAGACTGAGTAGAAGCACTGAACTAAAAAGAGATTTAGTAACATGATAGATCTAAAAAAGTATTTTTTTTCCATTTAAAAAGTAAGATAAGTGAGATGTTAACACAATTCTATATAAACAAATTAATGCCATATTACAGAACTTTCTTTGATGGCTTAGTTGTAAGAGTTGCACTGACAACACACTGATACAGTTTGAATTTTCCAGCTGCTCAAATAGGTAATTTCCTCCTGTGTGATTTACTACCTCTGAATACCTGGTAGAGGGTCAGCTATGAGTTGGTTCCAACTCGATGACACACAACAACAGAATATAAT
Organism: Elephantulus edwardii; assembly: GCF_000299155.1. NCBI lineage: Eukaryota > Metazoa > Chordata > Mammalia > Macroscelidea > Macroscelididae > Elephantulus > Elephantulus edwardii. The sequence goes on from NW_006400073.1 coordinate 2,552,128, forward strand.
ACTGCTTACAGGAATTCATGGAGAAAGGGCATTAAAAGTAGGGAAAAAGGGGAAAAATAAGCCATCAGTCAAGAGAGGGGCCTTTACAGAGAGATGATGGTTATGTGTGCTTTGAAACTATTTCTCTATACCTAAAGATTGTCCCTAGCCCTTGTCCCCATCCAAAAATAAATCTTTGCAGGAGAGAACACATTCTTAGATCCCCAAATAGTTTTAAATGTGTGACTAGCACAAGAGCACTCAATAGTCTCTTACGTATAAAAATAAGTATAGTAAGAATGTTAGTGGTCACTGAGAAAATGAAAGGGCATCTCATGTGAGAGCCTCATACTTATCCAGTGCTGGGTAGTTAATGGTGTTCTCTGGTCAAGAGGATGAGTCACAGTGACTTTTAAACTGATCTTACAGTGTTTGCTGTCAATACAACTCAGAAAAATGATAATGTGTTACATCATATATTTTCAGAGTCAAGCAAAAACTCAAAATCATGTGTAATATGTTAAACCTTCAAAACAATGGCTTGCAATCCTCTATTCTTTTTTTCCCTTCTTTTTTTAATGTGTGTACCATCAAATCAGATCTAACTGGTACAGGAGGAGATTGTGCCTTCTTCTTCAGCAGAGCATCTGGTGGATTTGAACCACACACCTCTGGAATTACAGTGCAGCTTCTTGCCATTAGGCCACCAGAGCTCACTGCATTGCATGAGTATTCTCCCGTATAGCCAATGTTAGCCAGACTTACTGTTCTGACTCAATAGAGAAGACTACCTTGCCGTGTTAGTGATGGCCTGGCAGCATGAGCTGGGTGGTAAAGGCTAATGTAACCAACTGACACACTGCAGGGAGGGGAAGGCAGGCCAAAGACTAATAATCTGAGCTGGCATTTGATTGGTTCCTAGGGATCATACTGGCATTTGGTCAAAGGTCTGGTGCTGTACCATTGCATCTTTAGAGAACAATGTCAGACCATTCTTTAACTGGGGGAAAAAATAGAGTGTAGGGTAATATTTTCTTTGTAGAGGTCTGAAAAAACAGTATTCTTTGTTTGTATAAGCAGCTAAGAACATAATCTGAGATGTCTTACAATTGAAATGAAAAGTGACCCAAACCTTTTTCCCCCCATGAAACCTCTGTCTATGCAAAAGAAAATAACTTCATCTTTTCACTCTATGAAGGAAAGTTTAGATATTTCAACTTTGCTACTAATGTTGTTTTCATTCTCAAGTGCTATCCTGTCACTGTAACTCATAGTGAATCTATAAATAATAGGTCAAATCCTGCCCTATCCTGTGCCATCCTCACAGCTCTGCCAAGCTCAAACTCACTGTCATAGTCATCATGTCCATCCCTTTTGTTGAGACTCTTCCTCTCTTTTGCTGACCTTCTCCTTTTCAAAGCATAATGTTGCTTTCTAAAGCCTACTCCTTCCTGACAACATGCCCAAAGTATGTGAGATGAAGTTTCATTATCCTTGCCTGTAAGGAACACTTCACCCCTAGGGAGCAAGCTAAAACAGATTAGTTTGTTCTTTTGGCAGTCCATGGTATATTTAGCACTCTTTCTTCACTAACATCACAATTCAAAGACATTGGTTCTTCTTATTCATTGCCCAACTTTTTTTTAAAATTAATTTTATTTCTTTAGGGTAAATTCTTTTTTTTTTT
>NW_006400073.1:2554619-2557860 GCF_000299155.1 Elephantulus edwardii
ATGATATCTCATGGTTGTCTTGATTTGCATCTCTCTCAGGGCTAGGGATTTTGAACATTTCTTCATGTGTTTGTTGGCCATCTGAATGTCTTCCTTGGTGAAGTGTCTGTTCATATCCTGTGCCCAATACTGAGAGATGTTATGGGCAAAATCTTCATTGATCCAGGAAGTGACAAAAGAAGCAGAGGGATGTGGAAGTGCAGAGGGAGTGGAGATTAACCATTGGGTTGTACAATTTGATGGGGGTGGTTGAGGGAAATTGAATTTGTTTGAATTTATATTTGAGTTTTGTAAATAAACTACTAGAAAGAAAAAAAGAAGATGGAGGGAATGAACAAAATCATTGTACCAAAAAGAACTGTCCTGCATCAAAATATTTCAGGAAGTACCATATGATCAAGAACCAATGGTAATGAAGGAAGAAGTTCAAGCTTAAATGAGAATGCTGACTAAAAATAAGGCCTCAGGTATGATGAGAAACTAATTGTCACATTTCAAATGATGGATGCATCCCTAGACATGGGCACCACTCTCTGCCAGAAAATTTGGAGGACAGTTGCCTGGCTGACTGACTGACTGACTGACTGGAGGAGGTCCATATTTGTTCCCATTCCCAAGAAAACCTGTTAGTATTTCCTGATTAAGGCACTAGTTTTCTACTCTTTTAGAAGCTGTCTTTTATTTGATTATACAACCCAGATCACTGAGGAAACTGCCACACAGGCTAATCTAATCAGTGTTATATGTAGTTTGAAATACACAGATTTGTTTAATTCACTAATGTATCACCTATTCCTATTCAATAGTACCTAGTAGATTTCCTGATACATGATATTTTAGCATTTGCTAAGTAAATTAATAAATAGAGCATAAAGTTAAAATGTTAATATGTGGAGATGGTAACAGGAGTTATGTAGCAAGACAAATACAACCCCGTGAAATAATAAGGAGGCATGGTAGAGGCCAAGAGCATCAGCTTGAGTGTGTGACATCAGGTTAGAGAAACAATTGAAGGCTTTTATGGTTTGGGCTCCCCACCAAATCGTGTATTGGGATCCTAATTCTTGATCCAGTGAATGCAATCTAATGTAACATGTTGCAATCATTTTCAAGAATGCAATCTAATGTTCTGTTACTGAGACCACCAGTGTAGGATTGGTTGTTGTTGTTGTTATTTGCTGTTCAGTCACTTGCAACTCATAGTGACCCTATGTACAACTGCTCTATACCCTACTTTATTCTCAGTCAACCTCATTATTTCTGACACACCTGCCCTTTATATCCCAGTCACTGAGTCAATCCATCTCATCCTGTGCTGTCTTCCTCTCCTGTGTTGTCAATCTACCCTTCTGAGCATGATGTCCCTCTCTAAGGACTAGTCCCTCCTGGCAACATGCTCAAAGTATGTAAGACAAAAGCCTCAGAATCCTTGCCTCCAAAGAGCAGCCTGGCTTCACCCTCTCCAGGATGAACGTGGTCTGGTTTTTTTGTTTGTTTGTTTGTTTGTTTGTTTTATCATTACATGGATGGAAGGAGGAGTGGCACCCACTTCCATAATAGCTTGCCTCCAAAAACCCTATGAACCTGGAGAGAGGATGAAAGGCATCCAAGCGTCGAGAACTCTCCTTCATAGGGTCACTATGAGTCACCCGTGATTCGATGGCACTTAACAACAATAACAACATTACATGGTATATTCAATACTCTTATCCAGCAACACAACTTGAAAGCCTTGATTCTTCTTCTATGCTTCTTAGTCATTGTCTAGATCTCTGATCTAGTAATTGCAAAGACCATGACCTGGATCTGGCGCATTTTAGTCTCTAGACTGACATCATTGAACTTCAGTACTCTGGAGAGGTCCCTGACTGCAGATTTTTTCCAATGCAATTCATCTTTTTATTTTCTGGCTGTTGGTTCCAAGAGTGTTGATTGTGGAGACAACCAAGCTCAAGATGATAACAATCTCAATCTCTTCACCATCTATCATGATAAGCTTTTCTTAAGCTGAAGAAACTGAAGAACAAGTTCAAGTATTGAGTTAAAATTATACTTAAGGATGCAGTAGGCAGAATGTTGAGGTGACTCCCAGGAAGCCTCAAAAGAAGATGCAAGGAGTGCACAGAGTCACTATACCAGAAAGAATTGGCTGATGCAGAAGAATTTAATGAAACAACACATAATCAAGAGGTAATGGTGATGAAGAAGGAAGTTCAAGCTAATCTAAAGGAACGGGCAATAAACAAGGTCCAAGGAATTGACAGCATACCAACTGATGTACTTCAACAAACAGACGCTGGCCTGGATATGCTCACTAAGTTGTGCCAAGAAATGGCTAGAGCAGGACATCAACAGGGAACTGTCAGTTGTTCAGGCTGGGTTTAGAAGAGGCTGCGGAACTAGGGATATTATAGCCAATGTTAGATGGATCTTCGCTGAAAGCAGAGCACAAGAGGAATGTCTATCTATGTTTCATTGACTATGCAAAGGCATTTGACTGTGTGGATCACAACAAACTGTGGCTAACCCTGAGAAGAAGAGGAATCCCAGAAAACTTTGTGCTTATGTGAAACCTATACTTGGACCAGGAGGCAGGTGTAAGAACAGAGCAAGGAAACACTGCATGGCTCAAAATCACTAAAGGTGTATGCCAGTGATGCATCCTATCTCCATACCTTTTCTATCTATATGGGGAACAGATCTTCTAGGAATCTGGGCTCTATGAGGAAGAAGAGGGAGATTCATCAACAACCTGCATTATATAAATAATACAACCTTGGTTGGTGAAACTGAGGAGAATCTGAGGCATTTGCTGCCTTCACTATGGATTGAAGGGCCCATCAACAAACGAATGGATAGAGAAGCTATGATATATCCACACAATGGAATACTACACCACATTGAAAAACAAGGAACTCATCCAATATTATTCAAAGTGGATGACCCTGGAGGAAATTATGCTGAGTGAATTATCTCAGTCGCAAAGGGACAAATACTGCATGGTGCCACTGTTGTAGAATGGGTCTGACATCAGGGTTCGGGTATGACAGAAAAAACTGGGTAAATTATGTATATTATATTGAAACAGATGAGGGAAAGAACAGATTAGAAGTGATACGTTGTTGTTGTTGTTATGTGCTGTCGAGTCGTTTGCGACTCATAGTGACCCTATGCACAACAGCCCTAAACCCTGCTCTATCCTGCGCCAACCGCACTGCCTCTGACACACCCATCCCGATTA
>NW_006400073.1:2581344-2593942 GCF_000299155.1 Elephantulus edwardii
TATCATCTATATCTATATATCTATATCATCTATATATATCTCACAAATAGTCCTAGAAGTTGGACCTAATAAAGAAGAATGAAATACATATACACACACATATATATCTTTATATATATAAAATGCAAATATTTCTAGAAGTTGGACCTAATAAAGAAGAATGCCACATCACGATTGGCAGAAAGCTCTTTGGTCATTAATATATGTAGATAGCACAATCTTGCCTACTCAAAGTGAAGAGGATGATTTGGGAAACTTACTGAAAAGGTGCAGAAATGGATTACACTTTGATATTCCTACTTATCAGGGGTAATGACTGTTAAAATTTTGGTGCCTAAACTTTGTTTTTCCAGCTTATAAAATATCTATTTTCTTTCCTATAATCAGAGAGAGCTCTGTTGGCCTAGTGGACAGAAAATTATGCTACCAAGCCAAAGGTGGGTGATTTTAATCTGCAACCCTCAAGCCTGGTTTTAATTGTTTTTGGTCAAACATTCTTCTAAGTGTGGTATAGCACTGATCTGTCCACTTGCTGTACATACAGAGGTAACTCATGTTTGGTGTGATGCTAAATGCTGTGACACTGATATGTGAAATATGATAATGGTTATCCACCGTGGACAGTGTTTGGTGGAGCTCCCTGATCAAAATAAGCTTGTAAGCAGGAGTGGCATCCACTTGTGAAACAGTTTGCCTCCAGAAACTCTATGAACTTGGAGAAATGATGAAAGTTATACAACTGTTCAGGTCTTTCATTCATAGGGTGGCTATGAGTCATCTATGACTTGACAGAACTTAACAACAACAAAATCAAATGTATGCAAATACACACACAAATACACATTTGATAGCTAGCTAGATAGTGATATATGTAGTGTTGTCGAGTCCAGCATGACTCATAGTGATCCTATGAACAAAAGCCTGAAGCCTTTCTATAACTATCGACATTTATCAAAGTTCATAGAGTTTCTGGAAACATATTTATTATTATTATTATTATATTATAATATGCATATACATATGCATATTATTATTATTATCCAAACCTGTCTTAAACTGGGAGCTTCATCAAATACTGTCCACCATGGGTAACCATTATGGCATTTGACACCCTAATGGCACAAGGTTCAGCATCACAACAACCCCAGGTTACCTCAATACAGCACAGTGACAGAAGAGTGCTGTATCAATTAGAAGAATGTTCCTCCAAAATATAAGAACCAACTTTAAATACAAAGGCCCTCCCCAAGGTCTTGTTGATTCTAAACAAGAGGCTTAAAATAAAAAAAAAAAAACCTACTAATGTAGTATGTTGTTGTTATGTGCCGTTGAGTCACCTGCGCTATGTAGCAACCCTATGTTGCTCTGAACTCTTTCCTGTACTGGGCCAGTCTCACTAATTCCAACCCACCAAGACTCATTGCCCCACATACTATATCAATCCATCTCATCCGGGGTTTTCCTCTCCTGCAATATATAATGATAGATGATAGATAGATAGAGAGATAGATAGATAGATAGATAGATAGATAGATAGTCAATCATTTAATCTCTTGCCTCATTTCTCTCTCCAGGCAGCTTGTAAAGATAAGACAAAGTATTATAATGAAATATACAAGGAGCTGGAGTCGGAAAATCAAAAGGGGCAAACTAGCTCAGCATCTCTTAAGCTGAAGGAACTGAAGAACAAATTCAAGCCACAAGTTGCAAAGCTTAAGGATGCTATGGGCAGAATATTGAATGATTCAGGAAGCTTTAAAAGAATATGGAAGGAGTTTATAGTCACTGTACCAAAAAGAATTGGATGACACAGAAGAATTTCAAGAACACATCATCGATCAAGAGGCAATGGCATGAAGGAGGAAGTGTAGGGTGCTCTGGAGTTGATGAAATACCAATTTACATATTTCAACAAATAGATGCTTCCGTGGATGTGCTCACCAGGTTGTGCCAAGAAATCTGGAGGACAACAACCTGGCCAACTATGAACAAGATCTGTATTTTTCCCCATTCAAAAAAAAGGAGACCTAACAGAGTGTGGAAGTTCTCAAACAATATCACTAATATCACATACTAGCAAAGCCCAACTAGTATGTGGAAATCCTGCTGTTCCAGAAGTGACTGCAACAGTGCATTGACAATGAACTGCCAGAAATACAAGCTGAGTTTAGAAGAGGTCGTGGCACTAGAGACATTATAGCCTATGTCAGATGCATCTCTGCAAAAAGCAAAGAGAACCAGAGGAATGACTATCTGTGTTTCACTGAATATGAAAAGACATTTGACTGTGTGGATCACAGCAAACAGTGGCTAACCTTGAGAAAATGGGAATCCCTGAAAACTTGACTTTGCTTATACAAAACCTATTCTTGGATCAGCAAGCAGTCCTCAGAACAGAGCAGGGAAATATTTCATGATTCAAAATCAGGAACAAAGTGCTTCAAGGATGCCTCCTGTCTCCATACCTTTTCAATTTATATGCAGAACAGATAATTTGGGAGGCAGGGCTTTATGAGGAGGAATGTGGCATCATGATCAAAGGAAGACTTATCAACAACCTATGATATGCAGATGACACAACCTTGCTTGCTGAAACTGAGAAGGACCTGAAGTACTTGCTGCAAAAGGTCAAGGACTATAGTCTTCAAAGTGTATTGAAGCTCAGCATTAAGAAGATAAAAATTCTTACCACTGGGCCAATTGATAGCACCATGATGGATAGAGAAGAGACTGAGGTTGCTAACAATTACAGCTTGTTTGGCTTCACCATCAACACACTTGGCGTCAGCAGTCAGAAAATCAAAAAAGACAAATTGCATTGGGAAAATCTGCCATCAGGGATCTCTCCAGAGTTTTGAAAAGCAATGATGTTAGTCTAGAGACTAAGGTGTTCCTAATCCTAGCCATGGTCTTTGCTACGCATCAGAGATCTGTACAGTGACTAAGGATGACAGAGGAGAATCAATGCCTTCTAATTGTGGTACTAGAGAGGAGTCTTGAATATACTATGGACCGCCAAGAAAACAAGTAGGTCTGTCTTGAAGAGGGTGAAACCACATTTCTCCTAGAAGAAATTTTTGAAACTCCATCTCACGTACTTTGGACATGTGGCCTGGAGAGACCAATCCTTAGAGAAGGACATCATGCTCAGAAGGGTGGAGGTACAGTGTAGAAGACAAAGACCCAGGATTCAGAGCTGTTGTGGGTTGAAGGTAATGTGATGGCACATAACAACAAACAACAGCAGCAACATATATAACACACACACACACACACACACAAGTAATAGATATGGTATGGTGAAAGGAGATCACTCTGTTGCAAACCTTTCTTAATTTTTATTTTGGTGAGAAAAAATTGTATTTAGGACTAGCCAATTGATCTCAGTTGAGATGATCCCAATTTCGTTGGCAACAACTAAAGCATATTAGTCAGAAGCAAGGTGAACATAGGCCTTCTTCTCTCCATCAGGCCTAATCAAGGTGTTGACCTTGGCCACATCAGTGTCATAGTGCTTCTGCACAGCTCATTTGATTTCGTGCTTGTTGACCTTGACATCATCAATGAACACAAGTGTGTTATTATCTTCTATCTTCTTCATGGCTGACTCAGTGGTCAGGGGAAACTTGATGATGGTATAGTAGTCTTCTGAGGGTATTTGGGTTGCCTTTGGAATCTTAGCATCTTAGGCCAATGGAAGGTGGGTGATATGTGGATCTTCTCTTTTTTTCTAACTGTGGTTGCACTTTAGGATGCCTTTTTGGATTTTAATGCCTTTGCTTTGGCTTTATTTTGGGGAAGGGCAAGGACTTCCTTCTTCTCTTTGTAGAAATGCCCTTTCCTGACTTTAAACCACACAGTGCCTCCTTGGTCAATATACTGATTTCTCATAATCACAATTAAGCAGTTTGAATTCCCCATTCTTCACAATGTCATCCATAATGTGTTGTGATCTTTTGCATAGTCAGTCAAAACATGCAAAATAGACTCTTTATATAGTCAATAAGACATGGAAGACAGAAAGTACTAAAAACCTGAACACTTAGTAACTTTTAAGGCTGAAGCAAAATAAATACTTAGGACACAAAAATTAGAGGTACTCACTCTTAGAGCTTCTGCCACCAAGAATGAGTGTGCAGGACAGCACCTCAGATGAGATATTCCTGTCTGGTGCCCAGGAAAAAGGCAAGCTTCTGCTTGCAAGAATAAGTTTGCAGGATAGCACCTTCAGATAAGATGTTTCTGTCTGGTGTCCAGGGACAAGGGAAGCTCATGAGAGTTGTCTGTAGTGGTCGACCCATGGAAGGTTGTCCTTTCTTAAACTTTCAAGAAGTAACTGAGAATCCAAGCCTCACATCGTCCCTGTGGCCTGGCCTTGTGGCAACAGATTAGGAGACTCCAATGGGGACAAGAAGAGGTAAATCAAGAAGCCAAGGTCTTGCTACCTTCGTGCTCTGAAACTGTTCTCTAATGTTCAGGCTTTAGAGTGCCATTGCCTGTCACTTCTCCCTCACCCCAGGTGAAATATATCCATTCAGGCCTGCAAAGGGTTGCCATCTTTGAGAAGATGATCTGCAGATGTGATAGGAAGGCTAAACTAACCAGGTTGGGTCCTTAAGCCATTATCAGATAACACTTTATCAGATATACCTTATCAGCTAATACCTCTGTAGGAATTAATTAGTTGAATGTCAGCTGAAAGTAGAAAGAGATCTGAAGAACAAAAGGGGCTGATTGGATAAAAGGCCTTTATGGTGATCAGGAGCCTTTTTTTTATTTTTAGCAAGATAAAAGATATATTTCCTTTTTTATGTTTTTTTTAAAAAAATAATATTAATAGTTGGAATCAGGAGTGGCATCCACTTCCTAAACAACATGACTCCAGAAACTCTATGAATTTTGATAAATGTCAATAGTTGTAGAGGGGCTTCAGCTGTTTTGTTCATAGGGTCACTATGAGTCGTGCTTGGCTCGAAGGCAATCATCAACAACAACAGTGGTCTGGAACCAAGAAAATGTATTGTATTCCCAAAGCTGTACAGTTCAATTCCACTAACTGCTTCAAAGAAAAGGGTCGAACAGTCTCCTCCCATGCTATTTACTATCTCTGAACACCTGCTGGAGGTTCAGTTATGGGTCAGTTCCAACTCAGTGGCACATAAACAACAACAAACAACTTTAAAAAAATTATTTTATTAATTTTAATGAACATTTACAGAGATTTTGGATTTCCATTCATTCATTGTTGTACTTTTCTCCCTGCCCAGCCCTCCCACCCCCAACCCCAGTTCTCTCCTCTCTTTGAAAAATAAAAGAAAAATTCCTTATTTGGTATACAATCCCCCTGCACCCCTCCCACTGCCCCGAGTACACGCCACTATGCAACCTTAATTCTGGACTCTTGTGATAACCATAATACCCTATCATGTATCAGTTTTAAATTATTCTCTCCCTCATCTGTTTCAATGCAGTATACATAATTTTTCCAGTTTTTCTCAGTCTTACCCAACCCTGATGGCAGTCCCATTCTACAACAGTGGCACTATGCAGTATTTGTCCTTTTGTGAAAGATATTTCACTCAGCATAATGTCCTCCAGTGTCACCCATTTTGAATAATATTGCATAAGTTCCTTGTTTTTCAATGCAGCGTAGTATTCCATTGTGTGAATATACCACAGCTTCTCTATCCATTCGTTTATTGATGGGCACCTGGGTTGTTTCCAACTCCTTGCTATTGTGAACAAAGCCACAATAAACATGGGTGTGCATATATCTGCTTGGATGTCGGTTATGGTTTCTCTGGGGTATATTCCCAGTAATGGGATTGCTGGGTCAAATGGTATCTCTACTTGCAACTTTTTATGAAAGCGCCACACCACTTTCCCACAGTTGTTACACTCCCACCAAGAGTGAATAAGGGTTCCAGTTTCTCCACAACCTAGCCAGCATTTGTTGCTTGCTATTTTGTTAAATTTTGCTATTCTGACTGGGGTGAAATGATATATTATAGTTGCTTTGATAAGATAAGGGACTTATATCTAGAATTTATAAAATATTTGAGCACTACAACAAAGTAAAGGTAAATCATCCAATTGAAAAATGGGCACAGGATATGAACAGACACTTCATGAAAGAAGACATTCAGATGGCCAACAAGCACATGAAGAAATGTTCAAAATCCCTAGCCTAAGAGAGATGCAAATCAAAACAATTATGAGAGATCAGGAACATTTTAATGCACTCGCTGTCGTTTTGCTTGCTTAAAATACATCTCTCAACCTTTAAGGACCATAAAATCCCCATGCTTGATTCTCAAACAATATTATCTTGTTATCAATGCTTGGAAAGTTAGCAATACTTTGGGAAAGTCTGCTGTCGGGAACGTCTCCAGAGTACTGAAGAGCAACATCAGTTTGGAGATTAAGGTGCTCCTGATACAAACCATAGTCTTCGCAATTACTTGCTCTGCGTCAGGAAGCTTGACAATGACTAGGGATGATAGAAGGAGAATTGATGCATTTGAGCTGTCGTGCTCAAAGAGTATTGAATATACCATGGACTGCTAGGAGAACAAACAGGTTCATCCTAGAGAAGCTGAAACCAAGCTGCTCCTTGGAGGCAAGGATTCGGAAGCTCTATCTGACATACATTGGGCATATTCCAATGAGGGACCAGTCCTTGGAGAGGGACGTCATGCTTGGAAGGGCGGAGTGACAGCACAAGAGAGATGAGATGGATTGATTCAGTAACTGGGGTAATGAAGGTAAATGTGTCAGAGACAATAAAGTTGGCACAGGATAGAGCAGATTTCAGGGTTATTGTACATAGAGTTGCTATGAGTTGCAAGTAACTTGATGGCACATAACAACAACAACAACAACAACAACAACAACAACAACATATATCGTACAAGCTTAGATTGCTCGTCTTTCTTCCACTGAGTGGAGATTCAAATCATCTGCCTTTGATTAGCAGAGCAACTCCTTACCCACTAAGCTCCAAGTGCTCCCTTTCCTGCCCTATGCCACAAGTGGAAAAAGTAAATATTGTGGTGCATAGGTACTCATAGCACAGTTTAAGACAGCCATAATTAAGTGTCACATACTTGGATAGAAGGGAGGAAAAGATAAAAGCTGAGAGAGAAGAATTGACTAGAGGGTTAGGAGTATTTGGTGGCAGGTCAAACTAGTCTGAGGTTTCCTGGATGAGGTGTGGATGTGGCAGATTGTCTGGAGGGAGAGGCTATTGGAGTAGAGGGGAAAAGCCTGCTCTCTCTCTCTCTCTCTCTCACACACACACACACAGTCAGTTGATGAGGTGGCTAAGGTGGCTAAAGGTAGCTGCCAGTATCCCAGGTGCAGATAAAGGAGAGATGTCACTGTAGATAGCGCAGACGGTGCAAGCACTGACCCTTCCAATTACCTTGCCTCTACTAAGTCAGTTATTACTACTCTTATTAGAAGTAGGCCTGAGAGACTCAATGATGTCTTACACAAACTAGAAATGAGCAGAGCCTCTGAATTGGGGAAGAGAGCACTGGAATCAGGGACAGCACATTTGAAAGGAGAGAAAACAGGCTTGAGTTAATTTTATTCTGTCTCTTGGTGCAAAGCAGACTTACGGCATGTGCATAAATCTATATTATACATGTGCATAAGTGTATATTCAGCTGGGAATATACACATGTGTGTCCTGCTCCCCTCCATCCTCTCTACCCACAGGAGTCCTCTCTGCAGTCAGCCACAGGATAGACTGTGGTGTACATGACTCCCTTGGCAGTTTCCCTAGGCTTCTTTAGAAGATCTTTACAGCTGGTGGTGAGCACACCAGTTGTACATCAGACACGGAGGAATCAGCAGCTTTTTACATGAGAAGAAAATTTTTTAATTTGTTAAATATAAATTCAACATGATTGGAAATGCAAGCACAACGAGATTCAAGAGAAACTGAAATAAAGCCATAATTTTCCCTGAGCTACTTTGGAAACTCAAAGCACCTAAAAAGCTTTCTTACCAATAAATGGTTCCCAAAGCATTACATCATCAGAAGTTGTTCTGATTTGCTGAGTCTATTCTCAAGGAAAGACCCATTTCTAGTAGCTAAAACTTTTCCAAGAGTCTTTTGGGGTTTTTCCCAGGAGTTCTAGGGGAAACTCAGAACTTGCTTTTCTCTGAGAGCCTTAGTGCTCATCTGTGCTGACAATTTTCTACCTTGGAAGGAAACAGGAAAGAGTCTAGTGAGAAATTGTGCTATTCCTTCTGGCATTAGTTTTCAGATTAGACATGGGGATGGCAGGTTTGAGCATCAGCCAAAGAATGCCGTAACAATGACTACTGTGAAACCAAATTAAAGGAGCCTGGGTAGTGATGGAAAGTATTCAAGTCAGAAATATTTAGTAATTGCTCATATGTGGCAATTAGACTAGGCAGGTGGGCTTTCAAGGAAAACACAAACACTCATTCAAAATGGCTTTCCAAAGTTGTACTGACATTATACCAAGACACATAAAGAAAAAGCTGAAAGATGAGTCCAACAAGCAAGTAATACTCATTTCTTAATATATAAACATAAAGTAATCATAAAAAACCTAATAAAAAAAATAAAAAAAACCCTAATAAACTTTGGATGGAAAACAAGTGAAAGGAAATAAAACCCTGTGTGTCTGTCTGCTTCCCCTACTGTGGTGGCTTGCATATCACTGTGATTCTAGATGCCATTCAGCGAGGGTTTCAAGTAACCAAGAAAGTCACCATGGTAGACAGAACTCGATGGTGCTTCCAAACTAAGACAGAGTAGGGGAAAAGCCGGGAAAGCTACGGTGAATCACAACACAATACTGTTCAATGCAGTGCTTTAAAATGAAGCTTCTATTTTGGAAGGCACTAAAAATACACCATGGATACAACAATGGCGCCAAGCCTAGCGGTGACCTTGGAGTTGATATGGGACTGGATAGTGTTTTATTCTGTTGATCATGGAGTCACCATGAGTTGGAATGACCATCAGCAGCAGCTTTACTAAGATTGTTGCTCTTCTGGTAGTCCTCCTCTTCCCCGACAATCCTGTCTAATATCCATTCCGTTTTCTACAGCTGACTCTCAGCTGAAAGCTTCAGCATTAAAAAATTGGTCAAAATCATGTAGCCACTCATTTTGTATAAGAATTTATTTCTAAATTTTCATTAAAAACTAAAAAAACAAAACAGAAACAAAAAAATCATTTGTTCTCATTTAGAGTCTTCCTTTACTTCTTGACCTGCCATGTTTTTAAGCTTTATGTCTTCTTCAAAAGACCGGCCCATTGTGAAAACACACTCAGTTTGTGAGATGAAATCTCACAATTTTTGCTTCTAAAGAGCACAATGACTACACTTCTTCCAACACAGGTTATTTTTTCCTTTTCGTAGTTCATCATGTTATTAATACTGTGCTGACCCCACAGTTTTGTGGAGGTTTTATGTGTATATGTGTGGTGTTTTGTTTTGTTTTGTTTTACACAACAGTTTTAAGGCACTTCTTTGGTCTGCCCTATTTATGATCCAGTTTTCACATGCAAATGGAGCAAATGAAAATACCATAGCTTGGATCAGACGTGATTTAAGCCTTTAAAATAGTTTCCTTTCTTGTTAGCACTTTAAAGATGTCCCTAATAGCAGATTTCCCCAACATAATAAACACATCATTTGATTTCTTGACTGCCGCTACCACTGATATAGATAGTGGTTTCAAGTAAAATGAAATTTTTGAAAACTTCAATCATTTCTCCACCTGTCATGATGTAGCCTATTGGTCCAGATAAGGTGCAATTATACTGATGGGTATAGTCTTTGGTTTTCTTCAAAAAGTGAGTTCTCCAAGTCTTCCTCATTGTCAACAAGCAAGGCTGTGCCCTTACTAATATTACTTTATCATATCAATTTCTTTTGCTCTCTTAAGACAATAGATTGTCTTGATTTAACCTCAGAAATGATCTGAGTAAGAGATTGAAAATAATAGCTCCCATTTGGGGCCAGTGAGAGGATCAGAGGCCACTGCTTCCTTCTTCCCTCCAAAAGGATGCTTACACAACTTGCTGTGGTTAAGAGAGTGCTTTGATAATGCCATTGACCTTACATAATCCCCAAAGTCAGTGCTCCCAGCCAGATGTCACACTACCACTGCTTATGGCTCTGTGAGTGATCACAGTAATGTGACCTGTGTAGAGTAGATGAAAATTGTGGAGCAAAACTCAAAATCATAAAAATCCCCAACCCATTCAGGCTTACTGGTTTGAGAGAAACTGGTAAAACCCCTGAGCCTATGGCTCTTAGTCATTAAACTAACTTCCATGACTCAACTTCCAACAAATGTCAGACAGGCCTGTAAGGTGAACAATACCACTGAGGGGAAATATATGCCTTAAAATAATCAACCACATGAAATTAAAAGGGAATTCACCTAACGATAACACTAACAAGGCAGGAAGAGATAAGAAATAAGGATGAATGGAAATGGTAAACACAGGGGAGAAGTGGGGGGAAAGTATTACATTGCGGGGATAAGAATATCATGAAACAAAATGTGTACAGGTTGTTGAATGGAAACATAACGTTCTCTATAAACTTTCACTCAAACTCAACAACAAGTTAAAAGGAAAGGGGAAAAAACTGATGATAAGATTAACTTTCTTCCTTCTCTCCAAGAAAGAGGATTTTGCTAGCTCTGACTCACCATTCCAGAACCAATGCCCCCTTGGGGAGTGGATAAGATCCATTTCTCAGGGGAACTAATGAGCCTGGTTCTGATTTGAGGGTGCATCTCTTACACACGTGCTTCTGGGTAACTGGGGTCCTGGTCAATAGAGTTTGGTTCGGATGGTGACTCCTAACTGTCAATTCTAAAGGGATCCATAAATCTTCTCCCAGAAAGTAAGAGCTGAATTCTATTACTCTGGGTAAAATGAGGGTGAGATGTGGCATCGAAGCTTTTTCCAAAGTCTTCACAGGGTGTCAGAGGAGTGAGGATAAGAATAGAAGCGTGCCAATTTTCTGCAATGGAAAGAATAGCATGTGCGAGGTAGGGACGAACTGGCCCAAGTTGCAGGGAGGGGGGAGGGGCGCGGACTGCAGGCATCATGTGCATTCTGAAAGTGAGACGAGAATGGGAACGTGCACATCCTCTGTGGTGTCAGCCCCAGATAGCTGAAAACAGACTAACATGCCCGACCAATCTGAGTGGTGGATGCAAGATCGCCTTCCATCCAGCCTTGCTCCCCGTTTTTGACTACTTTCTCTGTGTTCTGTCTTGTTTTCCAACTTCCTAACCTGTTGCTTTGGAAGCAGGAGTGGCATCCATTTTTGTAATTGCTTGCCTCTGGAAACCCTATGAACCTGGAGAAAGGATGAAAGTCACACAAGTGTTGTGGACTTTCATTTATAGGGTCGCTGTGATTCGCCTATGACTCGACAGCACTTAACAACACAACAACCCGTTCCTGGCCCCCCACACACCTGCCCTCAGCCCTCCTACCCTGGAATGAACCTTGGGCTCATCACCAGGATCTGTTCCTGTGGGTTTGTGCTCAGCTTGCCTCAGCCTGGCAACTGGCCCTTTAAGCCTGGTCAGCGCAGCAGGCCCAGACTGGCACAGAAAACCTATGCCAGACAATAGTGTTTATTCTAGGCAATGGTCCCAGACTGGCAACTCCCTGCTTACTCCCCACCTGCTGCTGCTTGCTGTCATTTTTTAAATCACTCTCCCCTCCTGGCAATGGTCAGATTCCCTTGCTGAGTCTAGCCCAAAGTAGTCCAAAGGTTTGGGCTGCCTTCTGTCCTTCTGCCAGGGAAAGAGATTGTAAATAGCAGGTCAGACGTAATGTTTAGTGACATTCACACTTGCTTCTGGTCGATCCAGGTAGCAACAATGTGGGTTTAGGGCTGTTTGCAGGCCTCTGCCCAGCCTAACCAGCTTGGTCAGTTTTACCTCAGTCCCTTTAGAAAGGATGATGTGAGGAATGTCATGTTCAGAAAGAGAAGCAGTCCTAGAAATGGGCAAGTTCAGAGCAGCGTAGGCAAAAGCCGCAGACGCTTCTGTTATGTGCCATCGAATCAGCAAAGTTCATAGTGACTATGTCCAACAGATTGGAACTTCTCTTGCACCATAATTTCCAACATGCTTGAGCCCATTGTTACTATCCCTGTATCCACCATATTGAAAACCTTTTCTCTCTCTGACTCTTTCACTTTTCCAAACATCATGTCTTTTTTCCAAGGATTGGCCTTTCCTGACAACATACCCAAAGTATGCAAGACAAAGTTTCACCATCCTTGCCTCTAAGGAGCATCCTGGTTCTACTCCTTCCAAGACAGACTTTGTTGTTTTTTAAAATTGGTCTACATACAGTCATACATATATATTGTTTTATACATGTACATTATGTTTTAGACAACCATTCATATAATTGTGTTTTGTATAATTGACTACTATTGATCTATGTTATTTCTATAATTCCTCTGTATCTGCTAATTCCTTTCTATATAATGACTCAGTATATTCCTTCCATCTTCTTTTAATACTTCCTGGATCATTTAATATTCTGCCCAAAGCATCCTTGATTACA
>NW_006400073.1:2596342-2611117 GCF_000299155.1 Elephantulus edwardii
TAATCGGGATGGGTGTGTCAGAGGCAGTGCGGTTGGTGCAGGATAGAGCAGGGTTTAGGGCTGTTGTGCATAGGGTCGCTATGAGTCGGAAACGACTTGACGGCACATAACAACAACACAACAACAATTGATCTATGCCCTTTTCCACTGTCTCTTTAAGTACCCCTTGCACCTTTCCTATTTCTTCACTCCCATCTGTCTGCTAATCTCTACTATTCTAGTGGCTTTCCTCCTTCCTTTGTCTGCTCCCCTTTTTTCCTTCCCTCTCCCCTTTTGAACATTCATGTGTATCTTGCTCAGTTATCCTCCTATTTTCACTTTAGTGGTATTATTCAGTATGTATATTTTTGTAATTGAGTTATTTCTCTCAATGTGTCTAGATTCTCCAATTTTGCATCATATTTAATCAATATGTTATTTTTATTTAGTGCTGCATGGTATTTCATTGTGTGGATATACCATAGTTTCTCTCTTAGTTTGTTGATGGACATTTGGGTTGTTTCCATTTTCTTGCTATTGTGAATAACGCTGCTATGAGAATAAATGTATAAATCTCTGTTCACGTCTCATAGTTTCCTTGGGAATGTTCCTAGCCATGGAAAAGCTGGGTTATATGGGATTTCTATGTTTAGCTTTCTGAGGAAATGCCAAACTGCCTTCCTTAGGGGTTGTACCAATGGTCTTTTGGCAGTCTATGGAATATTTAGTATTATCCTCTACCATCATAATTCAAAGACATCAATTCTTCTTCTGTCATCCTTAATTATTGCCCAACTTTCGGATATATGCAAGCCAATTTAAAATACTATGGCTTGGGTAAGGTGCACCCTAGTCTTTAAACTGACATCATTGCTTTTTAGTGCTTTGGAGAGTTTCTTGACAACAGATTTTCCCCATGCAACACACCTTTTTATTAATTTATTTTTACTTCTACTGTCATAGATGTTGACTGTAGATCCAAGTAAAATGAAATCTTGGTCAACTTCCATTTTCTGTCTGTCATAACATTGCCTATTGGTTCAGTGGTGAGGATTTTTGTTTTCTTGATGTTGAGATTAATCCGTATTGAAGGCTGTTGTCTTTGATCTTCTGCCATAAGTGCTTCAAGTCTTCTTTCTGCAAGCGGAGGCTTCTAGTTACTACAGAAACATCAAGATTGAAAGAATTATTACCACTGAGTGGATTCTGACTTTTCGTGACGTCATGTGTGCAAAACCATTCCATAGAGCTTTTAAAGCCAGGACCTTTTGGAAACAGAATAAACACCTTTGGATGAGTTTCTTCTCACTGACCCTCTGCTTTACGAAGTATTGATATCCTTTTACGGGGACTTGAGCTCTCCTGATAATCTAGCTGAAGTATATGACTTTTCACCAACCTCTTCACTAGTCTCCTTAGAGAGCATTCTGTCTGTACCTCTGTTAATAGATTGCTCCTTTTTCTAGAAGTCCATGGCATATACAATAGTTTTCACCAATATCTTATGCATGCATAAGAAAGCTCTTGCATGCATATGAAACAACTGAAAATACCAAGGCATGAATCAGGTGCTCCTGAGTCTTCAGGGTGACATTTTCACTTTTTATTCTTTTAAGAAGTCTTATGCAGCAGATTTGGCCAATATAAAACATTTGGGTTTTGACTTGTGCTTTTCCGGCTGTTGATTCATCATGTATCCAAGTAAAATGAAATCTTTGACAGCTTCAATCTTTTCTCCGTTTATCCACATTACTTATTAGTCTAGCAGTAAGGAATTTTGGTTTTTTGATGTTGAAGTGCAATCCCATTAGTAAATGTTTCAAGTCCTCTTCATCTTCAGCAAGTATTATCTAAATATCACAGATTTTTATTAAATCTTCCTGATCTAGATTCTTCTCTGTATAGGCCTGCTTCTTGAACTATTTCTTAGAGATTAAAAACCTACTTCCAGTCATTTAACTAGTAAGTGACAGAGCCAATGTTTAAATCTGATTACATTATGCTTATTTACGCTGTGTTCCCAGACAACAGAAAATGTCCACAGAAATCTCAGATTTTACAGTTATCTTCACTATGATTTTCCCGTGTTTACTTTCTAATATGAAGTATCTTTTCTGACATTTTAGTTTGGCAAAGAACATGTATATATAACATTCCTCTAAACAGTGAGTCCTTTGCATCGTCCTTTGTTTTACATTTAGAAAGCACCTTTCCTGTCATACCCACCCAGAAACACTTCCTCTTCTTATCTTTCAAGTCTAGAACTCACCATGGAATCTAAGAGAGGTTTAACAAAAGAACTGGAACAGGAAACTTTTTAAATAGACTGTCCCTTTCTTTAGGTAATCAAAGAAGATGGTATCAGATCTGGTTTGTATTAGCTCTTCTCAAGTTCATGATCATCTGCTTTCTTCCAGGCGGGGTTGACATGGAGAAGTGCTGTAATTTGGAGGGAGAGTTGGGAGAGGCATTGTAGAGTGTGGTCATTCTAAGTCTTATCTTGGCTCTTTGCCAGCATCCTAAATGCTAGGCTTGTATGGTAAGTTAGGGCTCTTTAGTAAAAAAAATTAGAGGAAATGAAGTACTGAATGAAATAATTGTTGAACCTTGACAATAGCGGGCGTATCATAGGCAGTGAAGCTTTGAAAACAGAAGCTCCAGGCTCTGGGAGGATTTGAAGCAACACGCATCAAGGAAAAAAAAAATCCTAAATGAGGGATTTAGGAACATAACTCCCATTCAAACTTGTCTCCTAAATCTCTGTTTCAACAGCACTTTCTCTGCCATTTCATTCTCTGTGGAGTAAGCAGCCAGGAGCCCAGCCCACACAGCAGGGCATCTCACAACAGCCTGTGGGACAATGAGGAGGAAATTGGTTTTCTGGGAAGCAATTTCTCTATCAGCTGAGTAGTTCTGCATTTGTACTGCTCCAGAGTCCTAAGTTGGATTGCCAGTGTTCAAAAGGACACAAGAAATACTCTTGTTGATCCACAGATCTTCGACCTTGAAGTGAGAGGACAACACTCTGAGCAGGTGTTTCAATCTCTCTTTTTCACCTATTAAATATAAAAGAAGTCAAACAGGCTTTAAAATAAAAGTCTAGCTGCAAATGAAGATCTGGTAAGAAATATTAGAGTCTAGCTTATGGTGCAGAGGTTAAAGAGGTCGACTGTCAACTGTAAGTTTGGCAATTTAAACCCGCCAGCCACTCCTCAGGAGAAAGATATCAGAAAGAGTCACAGACTTGGAACCCTTATGCGTATTGATGAATTGGAATTGACTCATTGACAATTGATAGGTGTTTCAATCTAGTTCGTTACAGGGCATATGTGGATCCTTATTAAACACTTGTCAATTTGACTTGTCTGAGTTAATACTTCTTATTGATATATGTCACCGAGTTAAAAATGACTCATAGTTGACTCTGCAACAGGTTTTCAGGGGCTGTATATCACACAGGAGGAGATTTCTCAGCTTTCTTACAAAGAGCAGCTGGTGGATTCAAACCCTTGGCCTGTGGGTTGGCAATGCAACTCTGTACCACTTTATGCCTCCCCATTTTAGCATCCTGCCCCTCAACTGAAAACAAAAAACCATCTGCCTCCCACGGTGGGCTCCTGTTCTAAAGGCTATGTCCTTTCTGCTCACCAGATGCCAGGTCTGCGGGCACTCAGAGCCTCACTCAGCTCTGTCTAGTTTCTAGGGCTGCTTCTCTAGTCTATCAGGGCAGTCACACCCGTTGTGGATGAAAGCAGATGCTGTGGGCTGAGGTCCCTCCACTCGTCCACTTGAGGGAAAGCAGGGCCCATTCTTGTCCTTCTTCTCCCAACCACGCATAGTTTACTCAACCTCCAGATTTGACAAACCAGAAAACATTTCTGCCCACAACCATCCATGACTCTGGTCAAGCCAGTTCTTCATCTCCTTAAGTTGTGTTTCTCTCCACTAAGAAACAGGGAGAATCTCTAAGAACTGCAGCCACAAATCCCCTTTTCTGTGGTGACATCAATTTAAATCATCTGTTTGCTGGGCTTGTAAACACACTTGTGTCAGCCAGGCTCAGTGCCCTACTTTTAAGTTCTGAAAATATGGTCACTGTATTTATGAGATCAGCTCAGCGTTGACATTCTCAGCTGCTGGGATTCTAAGTAGGTAATAGCCTGAAGTGACTCGGTTCTAATTACTAGCTGCAATGACCTTGGACAAATCAGTTAATCTCTCTGGGACTCAGGTCTTTATCTGTAAAATTAAGGATAATAAAAATCATATGTCAGGGCAGGGGCTGGACTGTAGTGATGATTCAGTGAGTTGGGACCCATCCATGTGAACAGAGTTAGTAGTTGGATCCTGGATGTTTAAAGAAGTTTGAAGATTGGTTCCCAAGTGACTGAGGAGAGGAATTGACATTGTCTTTGGGACAACATGTCTTTGGAAGCCAGTGAAAAACCAGGAAGCAATTTCCTGACTGCCTGCTGTGGAGAAAGGAATTTGGTGCAATAACATTGGCTTATAATCTAAGCTTCTGGTGATTTTGTGTGTGTGTGTGTGGAAAAAGGAAAGTGTTAAGAATTTACTCCAGTTTCTCAGGAATGTCAAAGCATTACTTTTTTTCCCTCCAGCATTTCCACTGTACAAGAAGATTCTAAGGTGGAAATTTTCAGTATTTTCATTATAAGAGAAGATGCTCTAGATTAAACTCCCTTATGGTGTTTTATGAAGCTGTGAGGCTACATGGTCTTCCTGGGACTAGTCATAGCAAAGAAAACACTGGAACATGTGACAGTGTGGCTCCAGGATCTCTTCTGTGGGCATTTCATGGACTTTAGGCATCAGCAAGGAATGTTCTGGGGCAGAGAAAATTCCTGTTTCCTTCAAATCATAATGAGCAAAGTAGTTATTTTTAACAGTGTGTTTTGCTGGTCCCTTTACCCACATCTTTGTCCCTTGTGTCTAATTCCCAGCACTGTGTCTGGAAATTTAAATTTATGTCAAAATGAAAATAATAAAGAATGCTTTCTAGATATCCCCATTTGACTTTTCATTTGTCTTACATAAGCAATTTCTCCTTAATCTGTTCTCTTGATGATTCCTGTACTTTTAATGAGTGAGTGACCTATTGGTCAGAAGCTGGCCTGCAATCCTGAAGGCATGTGGTTCAAATTCACCGGCTTTTCCTCAGAAGAAAAATGGCCTGTCTTCTCCCATTCAACTTACTGTCTTTGAAAACTTGCAGGAGAATCAGATAGGGGTCAATTCCAACTTGACGGTATACCACAGCATCACAGTTTTCTAGACTGAACCCTGAGACTTACTAGTGATCCCCCTTTCTGGCTGTTTCTTCATCTTCTTTCATCATCAGTCCATGTGGGTCATCTCCTGGGTTATTTTCATATCTGTCCCTTGTCTGTTTCTCCTGCTCATATTTGTTCCCAAGATCATCTGTGACTGCTCTTCCTGGCTGGTTTCCAGCTGACCCTGCCCCCTCCACTCTGTTTAAAAGCAGAGTTAAGTTTAGAGACAGTATAAGGACGCCCAGGGAAAGCAGTGATGCTCACTTTGGAGATGTTAAGAGTGTTCTTTTCTAGAAATAAATAGCTTGAATTCAAAGCCTGTCTCTGGCTTTGTAACTTTAAGCTTTCTGGCTGAGCAACTTTTGGGCAACTTTTTAACCTCCTTGTATTCTAGTTTCCTTGTTTGTATAATGGGGTGATGAAACCAGTGCTCAATTTTGATAGTTGTTATGGGAAATAATAAACTGTGTTGTTGTCATGTACCATCGAGTCTGAATAGAAGCAAAAAATTGCACCAGAGATTGTCCATCTTTATCCCATGGGGAAGATAATGGAGTAGAGCCACTTGCCTTTGTGTTGGGAGGCAGCTCCTTATCACTAGGCAATCTAGTGCTAAATGCTTGTTTGTATATGCTACTGAGTTGGAAATAACTCATATTTGACCTTCCAATGATATTTCAGAAGCAGTAAATTGTACGGTCTCAGGCCTTTACGCTCAGGTTTCTAGAAGAAGTGGGCATACCTGCAGGGAAAGTCTGCTATCAGAGACCTCCCCAAAGTACTGAAGAGCGTGATGTAAATCTGTAGACTGAGGTGCACCTGACTTAGGCCATGGTCTTTGTGATTACTTGCTATGCATCAGAAAGCTGGACAAGGACAAGGGCTGATAGAAGGTGCCTTTGAGATGTGGTGCTGGAGAAGAGTATTGAATATACCATGGACTGCTAGGAGAACAAACAGGTTCATCCTTGAGAGGGTGAAGCCAGGCTGCTCCTTAGAGACAAGGATTCTGAAACTTTGTCTGACATACTTTAGGCATGTTGCAAGGAGGGACCAGTCCTTGGAGAGGGACATCTTGCTTGGGAAGGTGGAGGGACAGTGCAAGAGAGGAAGATCGTCAATGAGATGGATTGAGTCAGTGACTGGGATAATGGGGTAAGTGAATCAGAAACAATAAGATTGGCAAGGGATATAGGGCTGTTGTACATAGAGTTGATATGAGTCGCAAGTGACTCAGTGGCACACAACAACAACAAATTACATGGGAGAAGATTGTCCATCTTCTTCCCGTGGAGCAGCTGGTAGATTTGGACATGTGCTAAAGTTCATCATTATTCTCCATCTTTTCTATTTTTGTCAAACTTATCTCACTCTGTAGACTTTTACTCAAGAGAACTTTAAAAAACACTAAACCTGTTCCATACTCTTCTAAAATGCTTTAATGACTCCTTGTGGCTCATAGGATAAAATCACAACTTCTCAATGAGAGATATTAACTCTCCGTCACCATTATTGCAGAATCTACTCACAGCTGACCCTCCACTGTGTTTATAGGGCTGTACATTACAGGAGAAGAGATGTCCACCTTACCCCCTCCATGTGCCTGGTGTATTTGAACTGACAGAGAGCACAATTCCCTAAGGACTGAGGTTCCAGAACTTTCAAAATCTGGCCAGTTGTTGTTATGTGCCTGCAATTCTATATTGTGACCCTATGTACAACATCTCTGAACCCTGCCTTATCCTAAGTTAATCTCAACTTCTCTGACAAACCTAATCCCATTTCTCCAGTCACTGAGTCAATCCATCCATCTCCTCTTTGGTCTTCCTCTCCTTCGTTGTCCCTTCACTCTTGCAAGTATGCTTTTCTTCTCCAAGGACTGGTCCCTCCTGGCCATGTGCCCAAAGTATGTGAGATGGAGTTTCAAAATCCAGAGAGTAGCTTTATTTTACTCTCTCCAGGACTGACCTGTTTGCTCTCCTGGCAATCCACGTTCAACACTCTTCTCCAGTACCACAACGCAAAGGCATCAGTTCTTCTTCTATCATCCTTAGTTATTGTTCAGCTCTAAGACACATAGCAAGTAACTGTGAAGACCACGGCCCATGGCCTGGATCAGGTGCACCTTGGTGTCCAAACTGACATCATTCCTCTTCAGTACTCTAGAGAGGTCCCTGACAACAGGCTTTCCCAATGAAATTTGTCTTTTGCTTTCCTGTTGATGACAAGAGTTTTGATTGTGAAACCAAGCAAGCTGAAGTTGTTAATAATCTCAATCTCTTCTCCATCTATCTTGAGGCTGCCAGTTGGCCCAGTGGTAAGAATATTTGTTTCCTTGATGTTGAACTTCATTCCATATTGAAGACTGAAGCAAGCCCTTCAGGTCTTCCTCAGTTTCAGCAAGCAAGGTTGTGTCATCTGCATAACATAGGTTGTTGATGAGTCTTCCTCCAATCCTGATGCCATATTCCTCCTCATAAAGTCCAGCCTCTCAAGTGATCTGTTTTACATATAGATTGAAAGGAAGTACTTAAATAAGGACTGAATAAGATGCAACCTCTATGCACACCTGTCCTCATCCTGAACCATGCAGTGTTTCCCTGCTGTGTTCTATTACTTCCTGGTCCAAGTATAGATTTCACATGAGTACAATTAAGTGTTCTGGGATTCCTATTCTTCTCAAGGTTGTGATCCACACCATCAAATGCCTTTGCATAGTCAATGAAACACAGACTTTCCTCTGGTACTTTCTGCTTTAGGCCAAGATCCATCTAACATGAGCAATGATATCTCTAGTGCCTCGACCTCTTTACACACGTAGATTGGACATCTGACAATTATCTGCTGATATATTGTTCCAGACATTTTTGGATAATCTTCAGCAGAATTTTGCTTGCATGTCATATTAATGATATTGTTTGATAATTTCCACACTCTGTTGGGTCACCATTTTTTGGAATGGGCATAAATATAGATCTCTTCCAGTCATTTGGCCAGGTAGTTATCCTCCAAGTTTCTTAGCATAACCTGGTGAGTGAATCCAGGACAGTAAGTATCTGTTTGCTGAAATGTGTCAACTGGTGTTCCATCAATTCCTGGGGCCTTGTTTTTTTGCCAGTTCCTTCAGAGCAGCTGAATTTCTTTCTTCATCACCGTAGGCTCTTGATCATATGTTGTTTCATATAATTCTTCCATCAGCTAATTCTTTTCCTATAGTGACTTTGAATATTCCTCCCATCTTCTTTTGATGCTTTCTGGGTCATTCAACATTTGCCTTCAGCATCCTTAAGTATTGCAACTCTAGGCTTAAATTAGTTTGTCAGGTTCTTGAGCTTAAAAAATGCTGAGTGAATTAAGCTTTTTAAATTTTCTTACTCCAGCTCTTTGCACTTTTCATTGTAATACTTTGCTTTGTTTTCCTGGGCTCCCCTTTGAAATCTTCTGTTCAGCTTCTTCTTGATCTCCTCTCTTTACTTTGGCTTCTTGGCACTCTCATGCAATATTCAGAGCTTCTTCTGACATCCTTCTTGGTCTTTTCTTCCTCCTCCTTCTTTGTAATGTCCTTTTGCATTCTTCAAGGATGAAATTCTTGATATGCTCCCGCAGTTTATCTGGTCTTTGCTAATTAGTATTCAAGTCCTCAAACCTGTTCCTGAGATGGTCTTTAAATTCGAGTAGCATAGATTTGAGGTCAAACTTTGGTTCTTGTGGATTTGATTGGATTTATTTTTGCTTCAGTTTGAACTTGCTTATGAGTAGTTGGTGTGTTTCACAGTCAACACCTGCCCTAGTTTTCACAGCTGATATTGAGTTTCTTTAGTGATTCCCCCCCACCACCACCACAAATGTAATCTATCTGATTCAGGTGTATAGTCACCTTTTATACTTCTTATAAAAGGTATTTCCAATGAATAGTTCACTAATCTGTCATTCCATGCCGTTATCTGTTTCACAATGTCCCATGCCAACTCATTTCATTTCACTAGTACCTACTATATAAATATTTATATGTCCCATTTCTTTCATAGTAATTTTCAATTTTCTACATTCATGCTCTCACATCCCATGTTCCAATCAGGAGTGTCTATTTGCAACTGTTCCTCCTTTGTGATACCCAGTAAGCAGGCTCTCTCCTGTGTCATATCTGCTCATCTACTCTAAGTGTTCTTTGTGCATAGAGGTTTCTGTAGCCTGTTATTTCAGGAGCAGATGGCCCATCTTTCTCCCTAGTCTGTCTGAATTTTGCTGCTCAACTCTAGAACAGCATTTGACAGACAAGCAATGAGAGAACTACCCCATTATTTAGATAACAGATCAAGTGTTGGTCCTGTCCACCATCCCCTTAGATGTATGTGTCTTATTCCCACTCCCACTCCTGCTCTGTTAGCATCCAGCTCAGTTCTCTTTTCTTGCCCCTCCAGCACCTCCTACCCCTAACCCCTAGCAAATCCTGGTTTGATGGCTAAGCCTCCACCCACTTCTGTCCACCCACTTCCTTTCCACTCTCCTGAAGCCTATTGTCCTTCTTTGTCTCAGAAGTGGCATGAGACCAGGAATACCAATGTAAGCAGTATTTCTTTTGCCAACTGTCCATCTGTGGAGAAGCACAGCCAGTACCCTCAACTATCTTCTCCACTCTCTGTGATGCTTCGGTGGAAAGTTCTTGACTATATTCTTATATTAAGAGAAGGTGGTATTTGACAGGATCTTGTAAACTAGTGATCCTTTTGGCCACATAGGCTGCAGCCCTTGGGCCTGAAGCAGTGGCAAATGAGGAGCCAAAATGGTTATGGGAAGGCAGAGGGAAAAGGTAGGTGTTTCCCCACCCTAGAGGGTGATCTGATCTCTCTGTAGGGGTCCAGTGACAGTTCCTATCAGCTGACTTGGGCACAGAATGAAAACTGACAGGAATTGGTGATGGACAGGTGAGGAGAGAAGAGGGACAGGATCAGGGAGAAAGTACCTATAGGGCGAGGGAAGAATAAGGAGAAAGGCTTGGGAAGGAGATGCCAGGCAGGTGGGCTAGAAGGCTAGCAGCCTTTGTTCTGCAGACATGGACTCCTACCTTGGTTGTACCATGGACACTTGGGGAAGTCACTGAATTTCTCATCTCATTGTTCCCAAGAGTAATATTTTAAAAGGATGTGCCTACTTCAAGGAGTTGTGGAGAGAATTGAACAAGCTAGTATGAGGGCTTAGTATGGTTCCACACATGTTAATTGTTAACTTTTGGGTCTGAATAAATGGTAATTTTCATTTTTATAAAAGTATATAGATATAAATTTTGTGGCCTTGTAAAAGGCAGATAGAGGAGTTAGACTGCTCTTCATACATGTTGAAAAGGTATGGAGACAGGATGCATCCCTGGCGTACACCCTTCCCAATTTTGAACCATGCAGTGTTACCCTGCTCTGTTCTGACGACTGCCTCATGGTCCAAGTATAAGTTTCGCATTAGAACAATCAAATGATCTGGGATTCCCATTCTTCTCAGAGTCAGCCACAGTTTGTTATGATCCACACAGTCAAATGCCTTTGCATAATCAATGAAACACAGATAGACATTCTTCTGGTATTCTCTGCTTTCAGCCAAGATCCATCTAACATCAGCAACAATATCCCTAGTACCACCACCCCTTCTAAACCCAGCCTGGACTTCTGGAAGTTCTCTGCTGATGTGCTGTTCTAATCATTTTTGGATGATCTTCAGTAGAATCTTGCTTGCATGTGAAATCAATGGCACTGTTCTGTAGTTTCCACACTCAGTTGGGTCACCTTTCTTTGGAATGGGAGCAAATATATAGATCTCTTCCAGTCAGTCAGCCAAGTGGTTGTTCTCCAGATTTCTTGGCACAACTTGGTGAGCACATCCAGGGCAACATCTGTTATCTGAAATACTTCAATTGGTATACCATCTATTCCTGGGGCCTTATTTTTTGCTATTTCCTTCAAAGCAGCTTGAACTTCTTCCTTCATCACCATAGGCTCTTGCTCATATGTTATTTTTTTAATTCCTCTGTATCTGTCAATTCCTTTCTATATAATGACTCAGTATATTCCTTCCATCTTCTTTTAAAACGGAATAGTTTTAATGAACTGAATTTTCTCTTATTATCATTATATGCTGTCAAGTTATCTATGACTCATAGTGACTCTATAAACAAAAGGTCTGAATCCTACCCTATCCTGAGGCAATCTCACCATCTCAGACACACATTACCACAGTTACTATGTCGCTCCATCTCATCCAGTGTCTTGTTTTCCTGTACCGTTCTTCCACTCTTCCAAGCATGATGTTCTTCTCCAAGGATTGGTCCCTCCTGGAAACATCACTAAGTACGTGAGACAAAGCTTCAAAATTCTTGAATTTAAGAAGGAAACTAGGGAACTCTGAACGCCTAGTGGCAAGAAGTTGCATTGCAATTCTGAAGGTACGTGGTTCAAAGCCACCAGCTGCTCCACTGGAAAAGGATGGGTAATCTCCTCTTGTGTAATTAACTGCTTCTCAAAATCCACTGGAGGGTCAGCTATGGGTCTGTCTGACTCTACGGTAAATAACAACAACAACAAAGAAGGAAACTGGTTTGACACTCTCCAGGACAGACCTGTATGTTTGATTGGCAGTTAATGGTATGTTCAATACTCTATTTCAGCACCACCCCTGAAAGTCATCAATTATTCTTCTGTCATTCTTAGTCACTGTCTAGCTCTCTGATGCATAGCAAGTAATTGAGAAAACCATGGTCTGGATTAGGTACACCTTAGTCTCCAGACCGACATCGTTGTCCTTTAGCACACTCAAGAAGTCCTTGACAGCAGATTTCCCCAATGCAATTGTCTTTTTGGTTTTCTCACATTGGTACCACGGGTGCTGATTGTGGATCCAAGAAAGGTGAATTTTTCTTAGTACTCATTGTCTTGGCCACTGTCTTTCAACACTGATTCATTTGTTAAAAACTGTTAATGGATATATTCCATAATATCCTCTCTTAAAGTCATTCCCATTTAGTAATAAGCCTTTTAAGACGAGACTCCAAGAACGTCCTCTTCACATTAGGAAATGGAGTACTGGACAGAATGGTTTTCTATTTTGTTTTACCTTTTATATAATTTTTTATTAAATTATTTAGAAGAGCATAGTAATTCAGCATTTTATACATGTACAGTTCAATAACACTAGTTATATTCTTCATGCTGTGCCACCATCCTCATCTATCCCTATACTATTTTACCACCATTGACTTAAATTCAAGGTTTTGAACTTATCTACATTTTGAGTTACTGATGTAAATTTCATTTCATATATTAAAAATGTAAACTCATGTCCATTGAGTTGTAGTTTTCAGAGACTGTAGGTAGCAAGGGACAATATTTCTCATGTTTCTTTCACAGAGAAACTGGTGGATTTGAACTCCCTGCCTTTGGGTTGACAGTTTAATTCCTTACCCCCTTGGTCAGAAAGAGCACAATGCAGAAACTGAGTATTTTTTACTAATTTAGGTAAGAGAGAGCTCTAGTGGTGTAGTAAGTAGGGAGCTGCTCTGCCAACTCCAAAGCCTAATCTTTCCAAATAAAATCCACCAATGACTTCTTTGGGGAGAGATGGGCAGTCTCCTCAGTGTGGTTTACAGCCTGCTGGAAGTTAATGAGAAAAAGGGAATTTAGATAAACTGCTTGGTTAAACATGACTTCAGGAAATAGTTTGGCTTCAGATTAAAAAGTTTTCTCAGGGCAATAGACTGAGAGATCTCTCAATGGGTCTAGTCCAGTCAATCTGGATTACATGAGGATTTGAAATTTTATTTTGTGTCTCCATGCCACTTTGATTGAGTCCTTAATATAAACTTTCATTAATGGTAATTGGACACCGAAAGATTGGAAGACTGATTATTTTAGTCTCATGGTTAGGCAGGAAATTCCTATTGTTCAAGGAAGCATTTAGACCAGTGGTTTAGTTCTTCCTCTGATTCCTGGGTGTTCTTACTGTCTGCTGTCCTAGGCACATGTTGTTTGTTGTTTTAAGTTAGTGATGTTCTGCTGTATATGACATTTCGGTGATATTCGTACCACACGGGATTTCCAGAAGTGCTTCTTCCTTCGTTCCTAGAAATTTTCCCCAAGAATCTCACTCACAATGTGTACTGAGAGTGTTTCACAGAAAGATGTACCGTTTACTACCAACGGTATCAAAAGTAGTAGCAAATCCGTACCACACGGGATTTGACCGAAAATCAGGGCCTGGAAAGATGTAAACTCTGTGAGTTACATAATAATGACTGTCAGAAGAAATGAAAGCACTTGTCCCCAAAACTCTCGTGTATTTCACACGAAAATTACGGTAATCTGTGTTGTCTCCTTGTAGGAAACATAGCAATTCAGGATAAAAGTGTATGTAAACGCCTATGTGTTCGGAAAGAGCAGCCCCTTACTTACTGAAGCCCTTGAATGACACACTGTGTTGGAAATGTCTTTCTCTGTAATCTGTGCCCAGCTGAAAAATGAATGATTTAACGTAGTGAAGTTCTGCTGTATATGACATTTCGGTGATATTCGTACCACAAGGGATTTCCAGAAGTGCTTCTTTCTTCATTCCTAGAAATTTTTCCCAAGAATCTCACCCACATTGTGTACTGAATGTGCTTCACAGAAAGATTTACCGCTTACTCCCAACGGTATAAAACGCAGTAGCAAATCCGTACCACACAGGATTTGACAGAAAAGAAGGCCTGGAAAGGTGTAAACTCTGTGAGTTACATACACTAGGACTTCCTGCATGAATGAAAGCATTTGTCTCCAAAATTCTCGTGTGTGTCACATGGAATTTACAGTAATCTGTGTTGTCTCCTTGTAGGAAACATAGCAATTCAGGATAAAAGTGCACGTAAACACCTATGCAACATTGTGTTCGCGAAGCGCAGCCCCTTACTTACTGATGCCCTTGAATGACACACTGTGTTGGAAATGTCTTTCTCTGTATTCTGCGTCTTGCTGGACAATGAATCAATGACATTTCGGTGATATTCGTACCACTCGGGATTTCCCGAAGTGCTTCTTCCTTCCTTACTAGAAATTTTTCCCAAGAATCTCACCCACATTGTCTACTGAGTGTGTTTCACAGAAAGATGCACCTTTTACGACCGAAGGTATCAAACGTAGCACCACATTCCTACCGCACGGGATTTGAATGACAATCAGGCCTGCAAAGATGTAATCTGTGTGAGTTACATACACTATGACTTTCAGAAGGAATGAAAGAATTTGTCTCCAAAACTCTCGTGTGTGTTACACGGAATTTACAGTAATCTGTGTTGTCTCCTTGTAGGAAACATAGCAATTCAGGATAAAAGTGCTGATAAACACCTATGCAATGTTGTGTTTGCAAAGTGCAGCCCCTTACTTACTGAATCCCTAGAATGACACACTGTGTTGGAAATGTTTTTCTCTGTAATCTGCGACTTGCAGAACAATAAATGATTTAACCAAGTGATATTCTGCTGCATATGACA
>NW_006400074.1:0-8953 GCF_000299155.1 Elephantulus edwardii
TAACAAGATTCAGTGTAGTTAAATCAACAAAAACCTTAATAATTTTTATAACTGTAGCATTAAATCAACAAAAACATTCACAATTTTTTTCTCTTTTTTTTTTTTCCTTTGGGGGAAGGGGGAGGATTTAGGGTAGAATTTGGGCAAGAAGGGAAAGAAAGTATGGAGAATGGAGAGTGTTGGTGTGAAGAGGCAATGGAGAAAGTTAACATTAATTATTTTAACAATATATCTTAACATTATGTATCTTTGAATTAATTTTACAATGTATCTCAACATTATGACATAGGAAGAAAGAAAAAGCATCATACATAGACTTTAAAAGAAATTCTTAGTTTCATCTTCCTTCTCTACACTTTTGTCTCAGGTCATAATGTCGCTCCTTAACCTTTCTTTCCATCTTAATATAGGCAAAAGTAACCTTTTGGGTTTTCTCCCTCTGGTGTCAGCCATAAAGTTGCCTCCCCCCCCCATTTAGTTCGCCATCTCTAGTCTCCAGAGACCTTAACTTCAGGCACATGTTCTGACAAATAATCAACAGCTGTGGGACTAGGGTAAGAGAGGGAGCACTTCACATACTGAGCAGCAAGACTTAAGAGAGACTGGAATAAGAACCAGGTGAGGGCAAGACCCTGGTGGCAAGGCCCTGGTGATGGTGGTAGAGAGACTGTGGCATTGCGGTAGAGAAACTGTGGCAATTGCAACCTGAGAGTTCTTGCATCTGTGTTGTCCACAGTTAAAGATTTTGCTGTTCTTGCTGGATGCTTGAAGGAGAAACTTTGCTCTGAGGCAAAACTTGCTGAATGATTGAGGAAATGACAGGCTTCTTGAATTTGTATTGCTGAACTGAACCAGGACTTTTATTAAACCTGGATGTACATTGTAAGATATTCTTTGCCCCCCACCCCCACTCTCCAACTTACTTCCCTAATAAACCACATTTTCAGTGTCACAACTGTGAATCTCTTGCTGCTCGTATGGCTTTAGAAGTACCATGAGGCTGGGCTATGGGCTCTTTGCTTTCTCCTTTAGGGCAGGGAAGGGCTATGCTAGTGTCATTCCCTCTGGCCCTTTCATAATGACACTCATGGCCTTGTTCCCCCATTTATAATTTTTAGTTCACCAGACATTCCCCCATTGTGAAAAAACAATAAATAGTTAATGCAATGTAGGAGTGGTTGAGTCTGACCTCTAAACAGTTCAAAAAGGGCAACTGTCCCCATCAATAATAATCACAGTAGCAAGCATATGGTCAGACATACCTCCTCACATGCTCCTGCACCTATCTCTATGAATCATTGGGTCTGATGTTTGTTGGTTATTGACTCACAGACTTTACTCACAGTTGTATTTTTACTAGAGAGGTATGTTGGGAAGTGGAGGAGAGAAGGAATATTACATAAACCATTTCCAGATTCAGTCCAACAGTCCCAAGCCAGATTAACAGCGGGATAAAATTCCTCAGTTAGTTCAGGACAGCTTCTCACTTAACAAGTGAAAATCCAGGTTTAGTTCAGCAGCACAAATGCACCTCTGGCTTCCTCAATCATTCAGCAAAGTTTATTTTAGAGCAGTTACAAGTCAGCTTCTCCTTCAAGTCATCCCCAAACAAAATCTTTTATGGTGGCTCCATCTGTGGAGTTCCTCTGGTTATATTTTACCACAGTCTCTTCACAGCAGTCTGACACAGTCTCTTCACCTTCTTTCTCTCTCTCCACCTTTCACCCTCTCCCACCTTTTTTCACAGTGTGGAAAGCACTCTCTTTTTTTTAAATTTAATTTAGTTTGTTTCTTTTTCATTTCAATGAACATCTACAGATATTTTGGAATTCCATATTGTTCTCACAGCTGTTGATGATTTGCAAGACCATATATCTGCAATTAAAGTAGCTGGAGACCATGCACACAGTGGGAGCTAACAAAATGCGTAGAAAAGCCAATTTTTAGGATTAATGATTCCACAAAATAAAGATGTCCCTAAAGAACTCCTAGCCTTTCCACCTCCTTCTAGTGGGTAAGCCATGCCCTGACCTCCTGAGACCATTCTGCCGTAGATCACTAGCATGATTTTCCTGTAGTTTTTCTTCTGAGTAGAATCCAGGTATATCCACTGTTCTTGGGGACGAAAAAACAAAATATAACGTCATGACCTTAAGCATGGTTCCAAAGAAAGGTAATTGCCCCTGCCTAGAGGAAAAGTGAGAAAGATTGAATGTGTCAAAGAAGCCAAAGCATCTGAAGATTGGAGAAATCCTGAGGGAGAGATTAACAGAGGAAGAAGCCAAGAGCAAAGCTACAGTCCCTACTGCAGTACTTCTTGTCCTGAGTAGAAGACATTTAGGTTTTAACTTTTATACGTACGTTTCTGAGTTGTATGACTCTAAGTATAAAGGTTTCCTGTTGAATGGAGAACATACTTGAGGTATGTTTTTCAACCTCGTCACATTCTTTTTTAACTCTTTAAATGACTTAGTGTCAGAATCTGACATTTCCAATATTGACACGAAGTCTAGACAATCCAAGGTAAAAACAAATGAAAAAAGGAATTTGTTGGCAGTGCGAATTTAAAAAAAAAAGAGGGAATAACACTGAAGTTGACTATGTTTAAGCACCTTCAAGAGACAAGACTGGTGTATTCAGAGAAGGGACAACACACCCTTGTAATCTCCCAAGAATTCTGAGATTAGGGAGGAACACTCATTCAGTGGATGAGTTGTCATGAATAGGTAGCCTCAGTGGTAAGCAACCCAAAGGAAAGCAGTTCAAATAAATGGGATGCTCTGTAGGGAAAAGATGGGCAATTTCCTCCCATGTGATTTACTGACTCTGAATACCCACTGCAGGGTAAATATGAGCCAATTCCAACTAGACAGTTCAGAACA
This sequence comes from Elephantulus edwardii, assembly GCF_000299155.1. NCBI lineage: Eukaryota > Metazoa > Chordata > Mammalia > Macroscelidea > Macroscelididae > Elephantulus > Elephantulus edwardii. The sequence continues at coordinate 2,883 of NW_006400074.1, forward strand.
ACAACAAATGGAAGTAGAGGAGCTCTAGTGGCCTACTCTGTAGGGATTAATGCTGGCAAGCCAGAGATGGTGCCTCTCTGGTGGTTCAAATCCATCAGAAGGTCTACAGTAAAAGGATGGAAAGTCTCCTCCCATGCAATTTAAAGTTTCCAAAAACTTGCTGGTGAGTCAGCCATGAATCAGGTCTAACTCAACAACAATAGGTTTGAGTTTTGAGCTATTCAGAAGTAGAAACTCACAAGTGAAACCCCTACTACTTCTTGGTTCTATGACCTTTTGCAAGTTGTTAAATTTTTCTGAGTCTTAAATCTCACTTAAATTCTCATCAAGAAATGGGGAGGGAATCAGGTTTACAGATCTCTAATGTGGCATCATCTGCTTTTTTGAAACACTGTACTTTAAATTCAAAGTATTCATCAAGTTGTTAGCTGTCAAATCCACAACATCTCATAGCGAATCTATGGATCAGGAAGTAGCTGGGGGGATTAGGGAGAGTTGGACAAATAAAAGTTAAAAAAATGCTTAATAAGAGAAATACAAAGCAGAACCACAATGAGATACCATCTTTCCCTAGTAGCAGTGGCAAAGTTTAGCAAGGCAGCAAGTAATAAATGTAGGAGAGGGTGTGGCGAGATAGGAGTTCTTATACACTGTTGGTGGGATTGTAAAATGGTACAGCCACTCAGGAATGCAGTTTGGCATTTCCTCAAAAACCTGAGTATAGAAATTCCACATGATCCAGCTATTCCACTACTTGGAATATGTTGTTGTTATTGTTGTTATGTGCTGTCAAGTCACCTGTGACTCATAGTGATTCTATGTACAACAACCCTAAACTTTGCTCTATCCTGTGCCAACCTCACTGTCTCCAACACACCCATTACTCCAATCACTGAATCAATCCATCTTATCCAGGGTTGGTCTTCCCCTTCTGTGCTGTCCCTCCACCCACCCCCAAGTATGATGTCCCTCTCCAGGGACTGTTCCCTCCTTGCAACATGTCCAAAGTATGTCACATGAAGCTTCAGAATCCTTGCCTCCAAGGAGCAGCCTGGTCTCTAGGATGAACCTGTTTGTTCTCTTAGTTCTAACACCACAGTTCAAAGGCATCAATTCTCCTTCTATCATCCCTAGTCAGAAAATGAGAACTGAGGCACAAACTGAGACGTGTACACCAATGTTCATAACAGCATTATTGACCATAGCAAGGACATGGAAACAGCTCAGATGTCCAACCACAAGAGTATGGATTGAGAAATTATGGTACATTCACATGATGGAATACTATGCAGCACTCAGGAGCAATGATTATGTAAATTACTCCCTAACTTGGGAGGAACTGGAGAACATATGCTAAATGAACTAACTCAGAACCAAAAAGACAAATACTGTATAAGACCATTATTGTTGAACATGTATGAGGCAATATGATGGGTGGAGGGAGGAGTGGGTAAGGGAAAGGGGAAAGATCCACTGTGAAAAACAGTATATATGAACTTTGTAAATAAACCAGTATAAAACAAAAAAATTTCTAGAAAAAAATTTCCATACACAAAAATCAACTCAAGGTGGATCAGAGAGACCTGGGAGTAAAGCAAAAACCCATAAAGTTCGAAGAGACAAATTGGGATCAAGCTTAGACAGCCTAGTCCACAGTATAAAGATACTGCCAAATACAACCAGAAATGCACAGTCTGGAGAGGATAAAATTGATGAATGAGACCCACTAAAGAGTAAATCCCTGTGCACATCAAAAACATTTTTTGACAGAATAAAAAGAAAACCTACTGACTGGGATCAAACATTTGGCAATACCATTTCAGACAAGGGTCTGTTAACAAAAGTTTACAGAATCCTACAGGACCTCCACAAAAATAAGACTGATAACACAGTTACAAAATGGGCAAAAGACTTTTCACAGAGGAAGATATTCGGATGGCCAACAGACACATGAATGCTCAAAATCAGTGACAATAAGAGAGATGCAAATCAAAACCACATTGAGATATCATGTCACCCCAGTAGCAGTAGGAAAGTTTAACAGGACCACAAGCAATAAATTTTGGATAGTATGTAGGGAGATAGAAACTCTCATACATTGTTGGTGGGATTGTAAATGATACAATCATTCTGGAAGGCAGTTTGGTGTTTCCTCAAAAAGCTCAACATAGAAATTCCATATGACCCATCTATTCCACTGCTTAGAATATACCCTGAGATAATTAGAACTGAGGCACAAATGGCGACTTTCACACCAATGTTCATAGCAGCATTATTTACCATTGTAAGAACATGGAAACAGCCCAAATGTTCTATCACAATCAAATGGATTGAGAAATTATGGTACATTCATACAATGTAATATTATGTAGCACATAGGAAATTTTGTAAATCACTACCTAACTTAGAAGGGACTTAAAAGTATTATGCTAAGTGAACTAACTCAGTTTCATAAGGATAAATATGGTCTAAGACCATTATTGTACAAATAGATATGTAGTATACATTCTATTTTACTTTCTTTTTTTTAATTTTCTACTGGTTTATTTACGAAGTTCACATACATTGTTTTTCACACAAGATCTTTCCCATTTCCTTTACCCACCCCTTCCTCCACCTGTCAAATTGTGTGAGCCTATGATTAATCACACACACACACACACACACACACACACACACACACACACACACACACGCCATTCTCAGTCTTCTGCTCCTGCCTCCCCCTCTTGGATCCTCATATTTCTTATACAACAATGGTTTTTGCTTTTTGCCAAGATCCACCTGACATTGGCAATAATGTCCCTAGTTCAGCAACCTCTTCTAAACCCAGCTGCGTTTCTGGTAGTTCTCTGTCAATGTACTGTTCCAGTCAGTTCTGGATAATCTTCAGCAGGCTTTTGCTAGTGTGTGATGTTAGTGATATTGTTCAATAACTTCCACACTCTGTTGGGTCACCTTTTTGTGGAATAGGAATAAATGTGGATCTTATCCAGTCAGTTGGCCAAGTAGTTGTCCTCCAAACTTCTTGGCACGACTTGGTGAGCACATCCAGGGCAGCATCAGTTTATTAAAATAGGTCAGTTGGTATTTCATTATTCCTGGGACTTTATTTTTTGCTCAAGTCCTTCAGAGCAGCCTGAACTTCCTCCTTTTGTCACCATTGCCTCTTGATCATATGTTTTTCCTTGAAATTCTTCTGTGTCAGCCACTTCTTTTTGGTACAATGACTCCTTCTATCTTCTTTTAATACAATACTTCTTTTATAGATTCCTGAATCATTCCATATTCTGCCCATAACATCTTTAAGCATTGCAACTCGAGGCTTGAATTTGTTCTTCAGTTCCTTCAGCTTAAGAAATGCTGAACAAGTTTGGCCGTTTTGATTTTTATACTCCTGCTCCTTGCATATTTCACTTGAGGCTTGAATTTGTTCTTCAGTTCCTTCAGCTTAAGAAATGTTTTTATTTTTTAGACTCCAGCTCCTTGTACATTTCACTGTAATACTTAGCCTTGTTTTCCTGAGCTGCCCTTTGAAATTTCTATTCATCTCCTTAACTTCTTGATTTCTTCTCTTTGCTTTGGCTTCTCTATGCTCTAGTGCAATACCCAGAGTCTCTTCTGACATCCATTTTGGTCTTTTCTTCTTCTTGCTTCCTTGTAATGATTTTTTACATTCTTCATGAATGATATTCTTTATATCTTCCCACAGCTCATCTGGTCTTCATTCATTAGTGTTCAAGGCCTCAAACCTATTCCTGAGTTGGTTTTTAAATCCAGGGCGGATAGACTCAAGATCAAATTTTTATTCCTGCGGATATGATTGAATCTTCTTTTAATTTAAATTTGCATATGAGTAGTTGGTGGTCTGTTCCACAATCAGCGCTTGGCCTGGTTTTCACTGCTGATATTGAGCTTCTTCAACAATTCCTTCCACAGATGTAATCAATCTGATGCCTATGCATACCATCAGGTGAAATCCATGTGTATAAGGTTTTGTTTCTTATAAAAGGTATTTACTGTGAATAAATCATTGATTGTACAGAATTCTATCCTTCTATCTTCAGCCTCATTTCTGTCACCAAGTCTATATTTTTCCAACTGCTGATCCTTCTTCCTAATTCCCAACATTTGCATTCCAGTCACCCATTATTTTTAATGCTTCTTGGTTACATGTTTTATCAATTTCTGACTGCAGCATTTGGCAGAAATCATCTATTTCCTCCTCTTTGGCTCTGCTTGTTGGTACATAAATTTGAATGATAATGGTATAAACAGGTCTTCCTTGTATGTGTATGGATTAATAGGTTAAAAGAGACATAGAAGAAAAAAGGACAAGTCTGAACAAATTCATTTATATTTCCAATTTTCACTGACCTGAAGCAGTGTTACCCTAAAAGTTCACATTTTGTATCCATTACATTAAACCCCCTCAGCTCTCCAGCTACCTTAACTGCAGGCACTTAGTGTTGGGAATTATCAACAGCTGGGGGACTAGGGAAGAGAGAATGAGAGAGACTGAAGTAAGATCCTGGGGAGAGTGAGATCCTGGTGACTAGACCCTGGTTATGGTGGTGGATAGACTGACATTGCTGTGAAGAGACTGTGGCAAGGTGTAACCAGAGGAGCCCCGAGATAAAGGCCACAATTAAAGCTTTTGCTGTGCTTGCCAGATAATTAAGGAAAAGCTGATTTATAACTGTTCTGAGGGAAACCTTGCCAAATAATTGAGGAATGCAGAGGCTTCCTGCATTTGTGTTGCTTAACTGAAACCAGAACCTAGCTAATTGAGGAATTATGCCTTGGAGTTGCTGGGCTGAAAGCTGGTTTGACATTGGGTCATATCCTTTGCCTCCCCCAATCTCAAACTCATTTCCCTAGTAAACCCCACTCTTGGTAACATAACTATGAGTAAAGTCTGTGAGTCGACAGTGAAACTCTTACTATTGGCATAGCTCTAGAGGCACCATGGCGCTGGGCTATGGGCTCTTTATCTGCTTTCTGCTATTTTCACTCTATATGGCCCTTTCAGAGAGACACTCATGGCCCTGTGCTCCCATATCACATTTTCTGCTCTCTAGACACCTGGGTTAAAAATATTCACCTGATTTTCATTTTTTCATGTTAATATTTTTTGTTTGCCTCTTTCCTAGCATGTTAATAAGAGAACCTTTATCTGTACTTGTATACATTCCAAAGTAAACGTAGCCATTGGAACGTGGTCTTGGAAGGATCCATTTCAAATACACTGGCTCAAGTCAGGTAAGCTATCGAGTCCATAAAGAATATGGAAACTTCTGAACACTATCATTAATACCACATGCAAGCAAATTGTTGCTGAAGATTATTCAAAAATGGCTAGAACACAGCACATAAATAGAATGCTGCCGGAAATCAAAGCAAGATTTAGAAGATACTGTGGCACCAGGGATATAATTGCTGATGTCAGATGGATCTTGATGGAAAATAGGGAATATCAGAAGAATATTGCCTATACAAAGGAATGTGACTGGGTAGAACATAAGATATGATGGCTAACTTTGCCAGGAAGGGAATCCCAGAACACTTAATTGTACTCTTGCAAAATCTAAACCTAGATCAAGAGGCTTTTTGATCATAGCAAGTATTAAAATTAATGTGAGTCTTTGATGTCATCCTACTGCATGATTTAAAATCAAAGAAGATATACATTATGGCTGAATCTTTTCTCCATACTTCATGAATTTGTATGCTGAGCAAATCATATGAAAATCTAAACTTTATGAAGAGGAATATAGTATCAGGATGAGAGGAAGACTTATCTATCATTAACTTGTCATATGCAGATGCCACAACTTTTCTTGCTGAAATTGAGAAGGACTTGAGGGCTTGCTTCAGAAGATTAGACTTGTTGTTATTGTTATATGCCATCGATCGTTTGCGACTCATAGTGACCCTATGTACAAGAGCCCTAAATGCCGTTCTATCCTGTGCCAACCTCGATGTCTCAAACACATTTATTCCCACCACTCCAATCAGAGAATCGATCCATCTCATTGAGGGTCTTCTTCTCCTGTGCTGTCCCTCCACTC
>NW_006400074.1:30742-34848 GCF_000299155.1 Elephantulus edwardii
GGGGTTAAGCATTAGTTACAGTGTTGACCCCACCCCTAGCCCAGTGCCTTGACCCACTTACTTCCCAGCTCCACCCTCCACCAGGATAACCCTTCACGTCTGCCAAGTCCCTTCAGAAAATATCTTCCATTGTCCAACCCATGATCTGACAGCTTGTATCTTAAGCTTTCTTGGCTTCTGTGATCCCAAACATGTCAACTGCTGACATTTTTTTTCCCTTTTGACCAGTGTCTCTTAAGTTTAGTTGTGCTGTCTCCAAGGGAAGGTGATGTGTCCTGTAGAACTCCTGTGTAGATTATGTTTTCCTTTCTGGCCTGAGGGCCGCAGGCCTGAGGGCCCGCCGGTTTTGCCTGGTTATCTGAAAGAAGCCTCTTTGCTGTTATCTGAGGTGAGCTTTCCCAGTGCGCAGCTTCCAGTCTTCCCTTCTCCGACCGGTTTTGCCTGGTTACCTGAAAGAAGCCTCTTTGCTGTTATCCGAGGTGACCTTCCCCAGTGCACAGCCTCTTTGCTGTTATCCGAGGTGAGCTTCCCCAGTGCGCAGCTTCCCGTCTTCCCTTCTCTGGCCGGTTTTGCCTGGTTACCTGAAAGAAGCCTCTTTGCTCTTATCCAGAACTAATTATTATAGAAGATTATTTTGATAAGTAAGTATCCTTTGATTCTTTGCTTATTGTATTTATTTTTTGAAAGAATCTTTGAGGTTCAATATGCAGATTAGTTTCTCAAATGGAAATGTGGCTTAGAATGGGCATGGATTTAGAAAATCCTGAGCCAATCTATATAAAATTCTTAGCTGACAGCTATATGATTCATTGTCCTAAGTAAAGTTAAAGACAGTGCGCCATTCTATCCAGCAGTGAGTTATTTTCTTTTCCACTTTGATTCATCATTTCAGAGTATTTATAACTTACTCTAGTAATTGGCTTCATGTTTGGTATATCTGTATATTGTTGGGGAGTTTAATTTTCCCCCTGTCACATCTGCAAGATTTTTCTTTTCCTCAACTCCCAACTTCTCAGGCAGCTAAGTGGATAAGGCATTGTGCTGTCAACCCAAAGGGAAATAGATCCAAATAACCAACTGTTCAGCAGGAGAAAAATTGACATTTTCCTTATTTGCAATTTATACCTCGCTGAAGGGTATGCTATGGATTGGTTTCAACACACCCACACAAAATGATGACAACAAAAATGACTGACTACCAATTCATCTTTCAGATTGACTCACATCCTGAGTTCTCTATAAATACAGCCAGAAAAGTGATTTAAAACCTCAGTCTTTAACCAGCTGTCTTCTGGGAATCAATAACTCCTGGAAGATTCTGTATGGCCGAGGATCTGTATTGATACAGGTCATGATCTGACATACAAAGAGATGTGGAGGGTCACTCACTTAACTTTAAATTAGAAGAATGTTTGGAGCCAGGGCCAAGGAATTACACCTTATAGGGGTGAAAGTATAGAGGACAGAATTGTTTGGGGTGAAGTAGAGTGCAGTACCAATTTTTATAGATGTAGAGCTTACTCAGCTTTGGCTATATAATGTTCATTTCCATGTGCATTTCTGGTAAGTGGAAATGAAGACCAGGCTGACTACTCTTTACAGGAAAGAGACATGCATCACACTAAGGGGATATCCAAGACACTATTGACAAAGAGTGGAAAAGCAAATAACTCTGGACCTTGTGACATAAACGAAACAGGTGAGTTAACAGACAGAAAATATAGAAGGGTTGTTTTGTTTTTTTTTTGAAATGGTAGAACAACTCTGCAGTTTGAAGTCACCAGATGTTTCACTGGAGAAGGAGGGGCAATTTTCTCCTGTGCCAGTCAGATACAATTGGACAGCACAAAACTAGTAAAAAAAAAATTAAAAAATCTAGTATTCACCAATTCTCTAGCTGAGAGAACTGAAAAAACAAATTTAAGCATTGAGTTTAAATACTAAAGAATTCCATAGGCAAAAATTCTAAGTTTCCAAGAAGCATAAAAGAAGATGAGAACACTACATGGTACCAAAAAGAATTGGTGGACACAGAACCATTTAAGAACTTAACATATGATCAAGAACCAATGGCAAAGCAGGAAGAAGTTCAAACTGCACTAAAATAAGCATTATTGTTTTTATGGGCAATCAAGTTGCCTGTGATTCATAGTAACCCTACGTACAATAGCTCTGAACCCTGCCCTATCCTGAGCCAGTCTCACTGACTTTGATACACTTGCCCCTATGACCCCAGTTACTGTGTCAATCCATCTTATCTTAGATCTTTGTCTCCTGTTCTGTCTCTCCACTCTTCCAAGCATGATGTCCTTTTCCAAAGACTAGTCCCTCCTGGCCACATGTCCAAAGTATGTGAAATGGCGCTTCAAAATCCTTGTTTCTAAGGAGAAGAATTGGTTTCACCCTCTCCAAGACAGACCTGTTTGTTCTCTTGGCAGTCCATGGCATGTTCAAGACTCTACTCTAGAATCACAACTCAAAAGCATCGATTCTTCTTCTGTCATCTTCAGTCATTGTCCAGCTCTCTCATGCATGGCAGGTAATTGTGAAGACCATGGCCTGGAGCAGGTGTTTCTTAGTCTCTAGACTGACATCATTGCTCTTTAGCACTTGGGAGAGGTTTCTGAGAGCAGGCTTCCCCAACGCAATTCGTCTTTTGATTTCCTGACTTCTAGTGCCAAGAGTGTCGGTTGTGGAGACAAACATGATAAAATTGTTAACAACCTCAGTCTCTTCTACATCAATTGACCCAGTGGGGAGAATTTCTTTCTTCTTAAGGCTCTAGCAACTGATGAAATATCGAGTTACATGTTTCAACAAATAGATGCAGTGCTAGGGGTGGTCACAGGCAATTTGGAGAACTACTTGGCTAGCTGACAAAAAGAAAAGATATTTGTTCCCATCTCCCAAAAAGGTGATCCCACATTTAGTGGAAATTATCAAACATCACATACAAGGAAACTCTAGCAAAAATGATTTAAAAATTGCTGGAACAATATATTGACAGAAAACTGCCATAATTAACAGGATCAACTTACCAATGGCTGTGGCATCAGTGGTATCAAAGCTGGTGTATCTTGGCCGAAACAAGACAATACCAGAAAGATGTCTATTTGTGTTTTAATGACTATGCAAAATTATTTGATTGTGTATATCATAACAAAATGACTAACATTAAGAATGGGAATCCCAGAACACTTAACCGTGATCATGTGAAATCTATATTTGCATCAAGAAGATATTCTCCAACAGAGTAAGGAAACACTGGATGGTTTAAAATAGAGAAAGCTGTGTATCCTTTCTCCATACCTATTAAGTCTGTATGCTGAGCAAATAATTTGAGAAGCCAGACTTCATGAAGAAGAATGCAGCATCACCATCAGAGGAGGACCCAGGAACAACTTGGAGTATGAAGATAGTGCAACTTTGCTTGCTGGAAGTGAGGAGGACTTGAAACACTTGCTACACGCCTTCTATACGCAGCACACTTCAAAATAAAGAAGACAAAAATCCTCACTACTGATATAATATGCAACATGATAAATGAAGAAGAGATGGAAATTGTCAAGAAGGCTCATTCTTTCTATCTAATGCTGCATATGCCCCTAGACAACTAGGCACAGGAAGAGACCCACAGAATCCACACAAACCCACAAAACAGAGTCATTTGAATGCTCCCACCAGCAGCCTGCTACCCCAGACTATCTCCTGAGAAGGGATCCCTCCAGAGGTGTGGGAATTCCACTGATCACTGACCCTAGAGCGCCCTACCCTCCTGGGAGCAGTTAGGACTCCATTATGCACAGGAAACCTCACCGAGTGAGTCAGGCTTGACCATTCAGAGGAAAGAGCCCCCCCTCTGGGCCTCTGTGATTATTTCAGGCGCTCAGACACGATTAAGTAACTAACTGAAGGACCCATGCTTGTCTCTTTCATTTGTGTTGATTGTTGGTTTTGACAGTGATGTGAGGGGAAGTTAAGGTCACTAATATACTTTCATCCAACCATTTTTTTGTTTTGTTTTTTATTATTAAATTTTATTAGTTTTAATGAACATTTACAGGGATTTTGGGTTTTCATTACTTCATTGCTGCACCATTCTCTCT
>NW_006400074.1:35523-44687 GCF_000299155.1 Elephantulus edwardii
CCCTCCCTCCCTCCCTTCTTTCCTTCCTTCTCTATCTCCCCCTCTCCATCTCACTTCCTTGTTCTATGCCATTCTGTATTCCACTCACTTCCTGTACCTCTCCTTGGTTCTTAGTGATAGTGGAGCTTATGTCCAGCTCTTGGCTCCTGCCAGTGCTACAGTCAGCTGCCTCTTAGTGTGAACTGTAGTGAGTATGCAGTCTCTAGCCATACCACCCTGAATGTGCAGGACAGCAACTTATCTCAGGAGGTAAGCAGGGTTAGACCTAGTTATTACTAATAAAATAGCAGGCAGATTGGAAACACTGGGTGCTATGGGCTTTTGCAAAGCCTTCTGCCTGGAGGACTCACTACTCTCCCCTTTTGTTTCACAAGTCCTCACTCAGGGACCCACAGGACCCATGCACACGCCACAGAGCCATTCTTGTGTCCAACAGCAGCCATCAAGCACCCTCTATTGAAAAGTTCTCCCTCCAGAGGCTTGAAGCTCTGTCTGATCACTGGCTCTCAAGCCTCCTCACCTCATTACAGGAGCTGGAATCCAACTCACAAGCCCCAGCAAAGAATCACAGCCTGGAGTCAGGCCTGACCTCTCAGAGAATAGATCTTTTATCAGAGAATAGCCTGTCTCTTTGATTTGGGTTGTATGGTTTTTAATAGTGACATAATGCAAAGTTGTGACCACTTAAGAAACGTTCTTTTTTTATTGAGATTTTAATGAAAGTTTATAAAGAACTTGTATTACCATTCATTCATTGTTGCACATTTTCCTCCCCGCCTCCCCTTTCTTTAGGAAAAATGTTCTTTCATTGTAACAGTCCCCATGCCCCGCCCCCCAGACCACTTTACTATGCAGTTCTTATTCTGGACTCTTGTCATGACAATAATACCTAATCATATATTCCTTTTATAGTTCTTTCCCTCGTCTGTTTCAATGCCGTGTACATTATTTATCCCCTCTTTTCTTAGTTTCCTCCCAACCCCCAAGTCAGACCTATTTTATAACAGTGGCATTATGCAGTATTTGTCTTTTTGTGACTGAGATATTTGACTCAGCATAATGTCCTCCATGGTCACCCATTTCCATTAAGCTGCCAGACACATTTGGTTAACTAAATTAATTCTGAAGTATAACCAGTTATCAATCTAGATCTTCTCCCTCTCTCTTTCTCCCTTTCATTCTCTATCTTTCTTCTTCTCTCTCCTTTTCCCACTCTCTGTCTTTCCTCATCTCTCTTTCTTCCCCTCCCTTTCTCTGTCTATCTCTTCCTCCTAATTTCTGGTTGGCTGTCATTGTGCTTCCTACACAGTCTATTCTGTTCTTTGGTTCTTTAGCGATATTCCTAGTGGTTCCTAGTGATAGGTAGGCTTTTCCCCCATCTCTTCACTCCTGTCACTTCTCTTACCAGCTGCCTTTTTGTGCATGCTGTGATGAGCATTGCTATCTAAGGTCATACCACTCTGAATGCAATAGCCCAGCCTGATCTGTGGCAGGGAGTGAAACTGCCTCTTCTGTATGCAGCCTTACTTCCTCCCCAAAACCAGTAGTTACTGAGTTAATACAGACTGATGGTTACCCCACAAGTGTTTCCCGTAGCTGATTTCTTGGGAAGAGATCATCAGCCCTTCTGAGAAATCTCTGAGTGGACTGAAACCTCCAACTCTTTAGTTATTGCTTGCACGACTCAAGAATGCTATCTCACCTACAACCAGGAGAAGATAAAACAGGTGAATGGGACCTTCTAAGAATAAAATCCCTATGCACGTACAAAAACTTCCAGCAGGGTAAAAAGGGAAGCCACAGACGGGGAAAAAGTATTTGGTAATGACATATCAGATAAGGGACTTATATCCAGAATTTATAAAACACTTGAGCACCACAACAAGATGATGTTTGTTGTTGTTATGTGCCATCGAGTTGTTTGCGACTATTAGCGACCCTATGTACAACAGCCCTAAACCCTGCTCTATCCTGTGCCAATCGCACGGCCTCTGAAACACCCATCCCGATTACCCCAGTCACTGAATCAATCCATCTCATAAAGGGTCTTCCCCGCTTGCACCATCCCTCCATCCTCCCAAGCATGAAGTCCCTCTCCAAGGACCTGTATGCCCAAAGTATGTCAGATGAAGCCCCAGAATCCTTGCCTCCAAGGAGTTGCTTGGTTTAATCCTCTCCAGGATGAATCTGTTTGTTTTCTTGCCAGTCCATGGTACATTCAATACTCTTCTCCAGCACTACAGCTCAAAGACATCAATTTTCCTTCTGTCCTCCCTAGTTATTGTCTAACTCTCTGATGGATAACAAGTGATTGCAAAGACCATGGCCTGTATCAGGTGCAACTTAGTCTCCAGAGAGACACCGTTGCTCTTGAGTACTTTAGGGAGGTCCCTAGCAGCAGACTTTCCCATCATAATATGTTTTTGGATTTCCTGACTGCTGGTGGTGCCAAGAGTGTTGACTGTGGAGCCGAGCAAACTGAAGCTGTGAACAATCTCAATCTCTTCGCCATCCATCCTGATGCTACCAATTGGTCCAGTGGTGAGAATCTTTGTCTCTTGACATTGAGCCTCAGTCCATACTGATGGCTGCAGTGCTTGACCCTCTGCAGCAAGTGCATGAGGTCCTCCTCAGTTTCAGCAAGCAGGGTTGTGTCATCTGCATAACGCAGATTGTTAATAGATCTTCCACCAATCCTGATGCCACAATTCTCCTCATAGAGTCCAGCCTCCCGGATAATCTGCTCTGCATACAGGTTGAAAAGGTATGGAGACAGGACATATCCCTGGTGTACGCACTTCCCAATTTTGAACCACGCAGTGTTACCCTGCTCTGTCCTGACGACTGCCTCTTGGTCCAAGTATAGGTTTCGCATTAGCACAATTAAATGTTGTGGGATTCCCATTCTTCTCAGAGTCAGCCACAGTTTGTTATGATTCACATAGTCAAACGCCTTTGCATAATCAATGAAACGCAGATAGGCATTCTTTTGGTATTCCCTGCTTTCAGGTAAGATCCATCTAACATCAGCTTCAATATCCCTAGTACCACGACCCCTTTTAGACCCAGCCTGGACTTCTGGCAAATCTCTGCTGATGTGCTGTTCCACTCGTTTTTGGATAATCTTCAGTAGAATCTTGCTTGCATGTGAAATCAATGATATTGTTCTGTAGTTTCCACACTCAGTTGGGTCACCCTTCTTTGGAATGGGAACAAATATAGAACTCTTCCAGTCAGCTGGCCAAGTGGTTGTTCTCCAGATTTCTTGGCATAACTTGGTGAGCACATCCAGGGCAGCATCTGTTAGCTGAAATACTTCAAGTTGTATACCATCTATTCCTGGTGCCTTATTTCTTGCCATTTCCTTCAAACCAGCTTGAACTTCTTCCTTCACCACCATAGGCTCTTGCTTATATGTTATTTCATTAAATTCTTCTGTATCTGCCAATTCCTTTTGATACAAAGACTCAGTATATTCCTTCCATCTTCTTTTAATACTTCCTGGATCATTTAATATTCTGCCTAAAGCACCTTGATTATAGCAACTCTAGGTTTGAATTTGTTCTTCAGTTCCTTGAGTTTAAGAAATGCTGAACGAGTTCGGCCCTTTTGATTTTCTGACTCTAGCTCCTCGCACATTTCATTGTAGTATTTTGATTTGTCATTCCGAGCTGCCTTTTGGAATCTTCTGTTCAGCTCTTTAGTATCTTGACTTCTTCCTTGTGCTTTGGCTTCTCTATGCTCTAGTGCAATCTTCAGAGTTTCTTCTGACATCCATTTTGGTCTTTTCTTCATCCCACAACAAGATAAAGGTAAATAAGGCAATAGAAAAATGGGCACAGGATATGAACAGACACTTCACCAAAGAAGACATTCAGATGGCTAACAAGCACATAAAGAAATGTTCAAAATCCCTAGCTCTAAGAGAGATGAAAATTAAAACAACTATGAGATATCATCTCACCAAGTCAGAATAGCAAAATTTAACAGAACAGCAAGCTAGAAATGCTGGTGAGGTTGTGTAGAAACTGGAACCCTTATTCACTGTTGGTGGGAGTGTAATATAGTGCAACCACTGTGGAAGGCAGTATAGCACTTTCTCAAAAAGTTGCAAATAGAGATACCATTTGACCCAGCAAAACCACTACTGGGAATATACCCAAAGAGACCATAACTGACATCCAAGCAGATATATGCATACCCATGGTTATTGCACCTTTGTTCACAATAGCAAGTAGTTGAAAACAACCTAAGTGCCCATCAAATAACAAATGGATAGAGAAGCTGTGGTATATTCACACAATGGAATACTACGCTGCATTGAAAAACAAGGAACTCATGCAATGTTATTCAAAATTGGTGACCCTGGAGGACATTATGCTGAGTGAAGTATCTCAGTCACAAAAGAATAAATACTGCCTGGTGCCACTGTTGTAAAATAAGACTGACATCGGGGTTAGGGGGAGACTGAGAAAGATGGGTTCAATAATGTATACTGCATTGAAACAGATGAGGGAGAAAACTGTTTAAAAGTGATATGTCATTAGGTATTTTTGTCATGACAGGTGTCTAGAGAGAAGGCTACATGGTGGAGTGGACTTGGGGGAGGGTTTATAAAACAATGAAAGAATTTTTTTTTACTTTTACAAGAGGGTAGTGTACTATGAGGGAGGGCTGGGAGGGGAGAAAAGTGCAACAACGAATGAATGGAAATCCAAAGTTTGTAAATTTTTACTGGCAGTAATAATAAATTAAAAAGATTAATGAGCTATCAAACCATGAAAAGAAAAAAAAAGAATGCTATCTCCTTCTAAGTGTACATGAAAGCCATGGACATTTCATTTCCTGTAGAGTTCTGCAGTTACAAGTCTAAGTGGGAAAATCTCTTAACTTCTCTGTTTCTCAGTATCCTCATTTAAGGGACAAAACTGAAACCTAATACCATTAGGTTGATTCCAACTCACACTGGCCCTTTAAAGGAAAGGAGAACAGCCCCTCAGGGTTTCTAAGTCTATATTTTTATGGGAGCAGACTGCCTTACATATTTCCCATGGAGTAGCTGTAGGCTTGAGCTGTCAACTTTTTCATGAGCAGCTGTGCACCTAGCAACCAGGGCTCAAACTGCCAGAGGGGAATAATAATGCACCCAACTCATAGTTATTGTAAAGATGAAATGAGATAATAACCAGAAAGTGCTTAGGATGGGGTCTGGTATACAGTGTGTGTCTAATAAATGTCTGAGGTTTGAATCCGCCAGTTGTTCTATGGGAGAAAGATGGGCATTTTCCTCCCACGCAATTAAACTTCTTTGGAAACCCACTGGAGGGTCAACTCTGGGTCTATTCTGACTAGAGGGCAGATAACAACAACAATACTAATAGTAGGGAGCTCTGCTGGTGTAGACTGTAGGGAGTTATGCTTCTAATCCAAAAACAACATCTTTCTGGATGTCTGAATCCAACAGCTCCTCTGGAGAAAGACAGGAAATCTCCTCTAACACAGTTTGCTTCCTCCAAAAGTGATTTACAACTGGAGGGTTAGATTAAGGAGTTGTTTCTGACTTAACAGCAAGGAGTTTTGAGTTTAAGTTTGATACTACTACTTACTCATTCAGTCAAAACAATTTCATTAAGTATCTTCTAAGTTTCAGGCACTGTTCTTTGTGGTTGTTGTTGTTGACTGCCATCGAGTCGAGGTCGGCTCACACTCTATGAACAAAGGACCTAATGCCTTTCTATAGCTATTGTTGTTTCTCCAAGTTCATAGAGTTTCCAGAGGCATGTGGTTTAGGAAGTGGATGCCACTTCTGCTTCCCAACCTGCTTTACAACTGGGAGCTCCACCAAACACTGTCCACAATGTGAAACCATTCTGGTATTTGATATCCCCATAGCACAAGGTTCAGTATCATAGCAAAAGCAGGTTACCTCATACAGCACATAGACAGAGTGATATGTGGGAATGTTCCTCCAGATATAATAGCACTAGTCTCATTTAGCAGTGGTTAAGTATTGTCGAGTCAAATATGACTCAGAGTAAGCTTTTCACAAAAGAACTGAACTCTGTTTTATAATTAACATCATTTTGTACATTTTAAGAAAGTTTGTAGAGTTCCCAGAGGCATCTAGTTTAGGAATTAGATGCCACTCCTGCTTCCCAACATGAATCAATCTGGAAGCTCATCCAACCATTGTACATAATGGGTAACCATTATAGTATTTGACATGACTATGGAATAGTGTTCAGCATCACAGCAACTCCAAGTTGTTCAGTACAGCAAATAGATTGCTGTGTCTTTAAAAGAATATTCTTCTAAAATTACAGGATTTTACAGTCACACTCTCAAGCAGGCCTCCACCTTTACCCACTTTTGAGGGAGTAAAAGAACAGTACCAACACACAACAAAAAGGACCCCAGAAATTTCCTTTGCCTGACTGCCAACAAGACGAGACTGCCACTGAGATGTCAACCAATCAGCCAACTTCCAGAGTGGAGGGAGAGTCCAAGGCCCCAGGTCCCAGGCCAGCCCACAGACCGATGGCCTTATTTGTGGTAGGTAATAATAAATAAACAACAATAACTAAGACAATTTCTGATAATTTCCATAAATTATTTAAGGGAGAATAGCAAGATTACTGTAGAGGCAAGGATGATGAAATTTTGTCTCATATACTTTGGCATGCTGTTCCAGTCCTTGGAAAAAGATTTACTAGGAAATTGACTGAAAGGAAGACCCTCAACAAATGGATTGACACAATGAGGAGAGCAATGCACTCGAGTATATCAGGGATTATGAGGATCGCACAAGACAGGGTAAGGCTCAGATCCACTGTTCAATGAGTTGCTATGAACCAAAGTCACTCAACCACACCTAACAAAAAGAAGTTTATTATAGACTAATTAGCTAATGGTAGACTAACTAGAGATCACCCCTTTGAGGTGATGATATGAAAACTAATACTTAAGAATGAGGTGAAGATTTTCATTGAAAATGTTCCATATACAGAGAATTAGGCAGAGGTTTTCTGACTGGTAATGGACTTTTCACAATTCCAAGTCAGAATCTGAATACCAGTTTACACATGAAATACCAGGAGTTTCATTAGTTATGCTTCCTCTTTTTAACTTATTTGTCTTTTTAAACCAAAAAAGAATCTTTGATACACTTGTTATCCTTCCCCAAACAAAAATGTCAGCAAAATACACTTATAAGCGTCTTCTACAGAAGGTAACCCTCTGTGTCGCAAAGGAGATAATTGAACTTGTGACAGATTAAGAACATTTCTAGAAAGAAAAAGAGGGAGACAAGACTTGGTACTGACCTTGCATGCTGTCAGTGAACATAAAGGAAGACTTCAAAGAAAGTTAATAGGTTGAACACTTGGTCACTGCATGCTAGCAATATTTCATTCCCTTTTAATGCCCAGTTTTGTAACAGGTACACTGAAGACATTATTTTCTCTAAGTCAGGGAAAGCTGCAATTACAGGGATAAAGTGGAAGCATTGTACCTTGGAGTGTATAGTACATGCACCTAGGAACATCTCAGTTGGATTAGTAGTGGGAAGTCAGGATATTGAGCTGCTAAACAGAAGTACTCCCAAGGGTAAACATACCTACATCCTATGGCAGAAATGCCACCAAACAGTTACTATCAACTCTGGCGTAGAGTAACTCAGTTGTGTCAGGGTAGAACTATGTTCCATAAGGTTTTTAATAGCTCATTTTTCAGAAGCAGACCTCCAGATCTTTCTTCTGAGACTCTTCTGAGTGGACACAAACCTCAAACCTTTCATAATAGCTATGTTACTGGCTTATGCCATCTAGTGACTGCATCAATCCCACCCATTACTGGGTATATAGCCTACTGAAATGCATGCACATGTTCATTTAAAGACATGTACTTGAACGTTTATTGTATCGCTAGTCATTAAAAAAATTCACTGCTATATGGGTCCCAAATTGTTCTTGTTGTTGTTATGTGCCCTCGAGTCACTTGCGACTCATAGCGACCCTATGTACAACAGCCCTAAATTCTGCTCTGTCCTGTGCCAATCACACCGTCTCCGATACAACCATTCCGATTACCCCAGTCATTGAATCAATCCACCTCATAGAGGGCCTTCCCCTCCTGCGCTGTCCCTCCACCCTCCCAAGCATGATGTCCCTCTCTGAGGACCTGTCCCTCCTTACAACATGTCCAGAGTATGTCAGACGAAGCCCCAGAATCCTTGCCTCCATGGAGCAGCCTGGTGTAACCCTCTCCAGGATGCATCTGTTTGTTTTCTTGGCAGTTTAGCATCCAAAGACTCTCCCTTTCCCCAATGGAATGGTCTTGGCACACCCTTGTTGAAAATCATTTTATATAAGTATGTTGTTGTTACTGTTAGGTGCTATCCAGTCGAGTATGACTCATAGCAACCCTATGAACAAAAGATCTGAACTTGGTCCTGTCCAGTGCCATCCTCACACTTTCTGACACACAAGAGCCCATTGCAGCAGTCACCTTGTCAATCCTCCTGGTCGTCCTCTTCTTCGCCAACCCTCCACCTTTCCCAACATCATATTCCAAGGAATAGCATCTCCTGTCAAAATGTCCAAAGTATGTGAGGCAAAGCCTCTAGAGAGCATTCCCGCTGTACCCTCACCATGACATACCTGTTCATTCTCTTGGCCGTCTATGGGATATTCAGTGCTCTTCTCCAACACCACAGCTCAAAGGCACCGATTCTTTTTCTGTCATCCTTATTAATTTTCCAGGTCTCAGATGCATAGCTAGTAATTGGCAAGGTTATGGCCTGAATCAGATTCACCTTGGTCCTCAAACTGACATCACTACTCCTCAATAGTTTGGAAAGATCCCTAACTGCAGACTTTTCCCAATGCAGTGCTTCTCCTTATTTCCTGACTGCTCGTACCACAGGTGTTAATTGTAGATCCAAGCAAGATGAAGTTGTTGACAGTTTCAATCTCCTCTCCATTCATTATGACATTGGTTTATTGTATTTTTGCAATTCACAATTCTTACTCCATTGATCCGTATATATGTCCTTATGCTAGTGCCATACGGTTTTGATTCTTGTAGCTTTGTAGTAACTTTGAAGTTGGGAAGTGTGACTCTTCCTTCTTATTCTTCAAGACTGTTTTGACATTTCTTGGTTCCTT
>NW_006400074.1:45057-47057 GCF_000299155.1 Elephantulus edwardii
TTCCATCTTCTTTTAATACTTCCTGGATCATTTAATATTCTGCCCAAAGCATCCTTGATTATAGCAACTCTAGGTTTGAATTTGTTCTTCAGTTGCTTGAGCTTAATAAATGCTGAGTGAGTCCAGCCCTTTTGATTTTCTGACTCCAACTCCTTGCGCATTTCATTGTAATACTTTGTCATCCCGTCCTGCCTTTTGAAATCTTCTATTCAACTCTTTAGTATCTTGAATTCTTCATTGTGCTTTGGTTTTCTGCGCTCCAGCACAATTTTCAGAGTCTTTTCTGACATCCATTTAGTCTTCTCTTCCTCTTCCGTCTTTGCAATGACCGTTGCATTCTTCCTGGATGATACCCTTGATATCCTCCCACAACTCATTAGTGTTGAAGGCCTCAGCCCTGTTCCTGAGATGGTTCTGAAATTCAGGTGGGATAGACTCAAAGTCGTATTTTGGTTCCCGTGGACTTGGCTTAATTTTCCTCAGCTTCAGCTTGAACTGGCATATGAGTAGTTGGTGGTCTGTTCCACAATCATCTCCTGGTCTAGTTTTCACAGCTGATATTGAGCTTCTCCAATGTTTTTTTTCCGCATATGTAATCAATCTGATTCCTATGCATACCGTCAGGTGAAATCCATCTATATAACCTGCGTTTCTGTCTCTTAAAAAATGTATTTGCAATGAATAAGTCATTGATTGTGCAAAATTCAATCATCTCTCTCCAGCTCCATTTTGGTCACCGAGTCCATGTTTTCCAACTACTGAATCTTCTTCTCTGTTCCCAATTTTTGCATTCCAGTCACCATTATTATCAATGCATCTTGATTGCATGTTCGATCGACCTCTGACTAGAAAAGTTGGTAACCAAATTAGTGGAAATTAATTTTCTAGGATTCCCTGGGTGGTAAAAATAGTAACTGAAAGACCAGAGATTCTAATCCACCTAGAGGAAATTTGGAAGAAAGGTCTAGTGATCAACTTTCGAAAAATCAGCTACTAGTGTCTCTAGGGTACTCACTGCATCTGCAAAACATTCTGCTTTTTTTAGGAGAAGTCTTATTTTGTTTTTTCACATTATTTGAAGATGCCTACTGCTTTCTTGACATTATGTGAAGTTTCCCTTGGTATGGATTGAGCTGTTTCTGTTGTGTCTGTATAGGTTGTTCACAGTTATTTATCTTTATGTTATTATTTATTAGTTTCAGACTTATTCTCTTTATGAGGAAGGGCAATTTACTATGCCAGGAGTCCTTTCTAGGCCTTCCTAGTGGCAAAGCTTCCCTTTCCTAATGCCCTTCAACTTCTCTTTGAACTTCAGGGACTTACAGGAATCCCATTTGACTGGTGCCCGCAAATTTCTAAAGTTTGGAATTTACATTGGTGGAGCTTAGGAGCATAGGAGCCAGAGCCCACCTTTCTCAGGAAGACAGCTACACTCTATCAGATGTGGCCTAGTGGTAAAAGATGGGCTGCCAACTCAAAGGCACTGGGTTCAAATCCTCTAGCTGCTCTGTGGGAGAATCATGGGTATGTTCCTCCCTTGCTATTCCTTGCCTTTGAAAACTCTCTGCACGGTCAATTCTGATTCAACTATACACAGTGACACAACAATACACAGTTGTTGTTGTTGTTGTACTGTGCCGTCGAGTCGCTTGCAACTTATAGCAACCCTATGTACAACAGCCCTAAACTCTGCTCTGTCCTGTGCCAATTGCACTGCCTCTTACACACCCTTCCCGATTACCCCAGTCACTGAACCAATCCATCTCATAGAGGGTCTTCCCCTCCTGCGCTGTCCCTCCACCCTCCCAAGCATGATGTCCTTCTCCAAGGACTGGTCTCTCCTTACAACATGTCCAAAGTATGTCGGACGGAGCTTCAGAATCCTTGCCTCCAAGGAGCCACCCAGTTTAACCCTCTCCAGGATGAATCTGTTTGTTTTCCTAGCAGTCCATGGTACTCTCAATACTCTTCTCCAGCACCACAGCTCAAAGGCATCAATT
>NW_006400074.1:47627-52681 GCF_000299155.1 Elephantulus edwardii
TGTGTGTGTGTGTGTGTGTGTGTGTGTGTGTGTACTGTCAAATCAGATCTGACTGGTACAGGAGGAGATTGTCCCTCCTTCTCCAGCAGAGCATCTGATGGATTTGAACTGCTCACATCTGGGATTGCAGTGCAGCTTCTTGCCACTAGGCCACCAGAGCTCACCTAGAACAGCTACTTATAATCATTTCCATTTATTTATGCTGATGTAAGCAATAGGTTAAATACACTTTTAAAAGATAGTCCTTTACAAAAATCTATTTACAAATTGGTGTCATAAAAATGAGTGTCAGAGGCCATTAAGATGGCCTTCATTTATGCTTCCTGTGAACTTATTGCTACAGAGTGGATATAGAAGATGGCTGACTTTTCTCTGTTGTGTCATCAGGAATGAAATTCAAGTGGTGATCTGAAATCCCAAGGCAGGGTTAAAAAAGTCTATGATGAGTTTTGGTGAGGCAGACCCTGGGCCCATCTTACCAGTGTGGTGCTAAAATTCTGACAGCACACATGGTGGGCAATTAGTTTATCTGATGCCATGATGTTGATGGCATCACTGTCATTATAATGGCACCAGGATGGTTACTGTGATGTTGATGGTATCACTTTTATGATAATGTTATATGGGATGGGTGCCACGATTTTGATTACATCACTGTTATGATAATGGCATCCAGATGGGTGCCATGATGTTGATGGCATAGCTGTTAGGATGATAGCATCGGGATAGGTGCAGTGATATTGATGGCATTGATGTTATGGTGATTGTGTCAGGAAGGATGTCGTGATGTTCATGATATCACTGTTATGATGATGGTGTAGGGATAGATGTAGTGATGTTGATGGCATCGCTATTATGATAAGGGCATTGGGATGGATGCTGTGATATTGATGGCATCGCTGTTGTGATGTTATCTGCGATGGACGCCATGATGTTGATAGCATCACTTTTATTATATTGGCATTGAGATGGTTGCTGTGATGTTGATGGCATTGCTTTTATGATAATGTTATCTAGGATGGATGCCACTATGTTGATAGCATTGCTGTTACGATGTTATTGGGAATGGATGCTGTGATGTTGATGGCATCACTGTTAGGATAATGTTGTCTGGGTTGGATGCTGTGATGCTGATGGCATCACTGTTATAATGGCATTGGGATGGATGCCACGATGTTGATGGCATTGCTGTTATGATGATGGCATCGGAAAGGATGCTGTGATGTTGATGGTGTCACTGTTAGGATTATGGTGTAGAAAGAGATGCACTGATGTTGATGGCATCGCTGTTATGATGATGGTGTCAGGAAGGATGCCATAATGTTGATGGTGTCGCTGTTATGATGATGGTGTCAGGATAGATGGACTGATATTGATGGTATTGCTCTTATGATGATGGCATTGGGAAAGATGCCATGATGGTGATGATATCGTTGTTATGATGATGGCGTCAGGAACGATGCCAGGATGTTGACAGCATTGCTGTAATGATGATGACATTGGGATAGATGCCATGATATTCATGGTGTTGCTGTTATGGTGATGGTGTCAGGACAGGTGCAGTGATATTAATGGCATCGCTGTTATGATTATCACATCAGAGATGGATGCCGTGATGTTGAGGGCATTGTTGTTATATTGATAGCATCTGGGTTAAATGCGGTTATGTTGATAGCATCGCTATTATGATGATGGCAGCTGGGATGGATATAGTAACGTCAATGTCATTGTGATGTTTTTGGTGGGATCTGGGATGTATAGTGTGATGGACATGGTGATGACATCAGAGATGTGCAGTTGTGGTGGGAATGGTGGTGGCATCAGGAATAGAGGCCATGTTGGAAGTGGAGGAGATATTATAGATGGTGATCATGTTGAGGGTGGAGGGAGAGATGGAGGCCATGATGGTGGTGGTTATGGTGACCTCAGCTTCTGCAAACATCACGGTGGAGGAGGGGGAGACAGCAGTGGCCGTGACAGTGTTGGAATTAGGAATGAGCAGTGGTGGTGGAGGAGCAGGTGACACTGGGGACCATGGCTGTGGCCAAGGTAGCAGTGACATATGCACCAGTCCTCATGAGTCATGTGGTGGAGGTTCAGGCGATGCTCTTCATGACAGTGCTGTTTGAGATGATGTTTGTGTCTCAGACAGTGTTAGCACTGACAAGGATGGCGATGAAGGCAAAGGTGTCAGTTGAGAGGGGGCCTTCACTAGGGCTGAGGTATCATCAGTGAGGGGACCTCATCCAGGGCTGAGGTGACATTGGAGACAGGGGGCCATGATAGTGACTGGAGTGTCATGAGTGATGGCCACCCTGAGCCAGGCAGCAGAGGCATTGGTGATGGTCTTCGTGACAAGGTCCTTGGAGATGATGTTCATGACTTGGATGGTGGTGAATCAAGTAGAAGTGTCAACAGAGATGGGAGCCATGATAGTGACAGGAGTGTCATGGACGATGGCCGCCCTAAGCTGGACAGTGGAAGCAATGGTGATGGTCTGTGTGACAGTGTCATTGAAGATGATGTTGGTAACACTGATGGCAGTAGCCTCAGTGAGTGTACCTGTGAACCAGGCCAAGAGGGCATTGGAGTGGGGGGCCGTGACCGGGATAACCATGTGCTTAGAGAGGGGGACTGCAGTGATGACCTGACTGTCTTAGATGACAGCCAGCATGACCTGGGCAGTGGAACCATAGGCGATGGCTGCCGTGACAGGGGCCATGGTGAGGGCTCCCGTGGTGGTGCTGATCCTGATGTTCGTGGTGAAGGTGGAAGCACCGTGGACTGGGCTGGCAGTTGCATCAGTGGCAGAAGCTGATGCTTTGAACTCACCTTGAAGTCCTTTGGGCTGGGATTCAATGTTTAAGTTTGAAATGTAGGCTAAAACAAATGTTCAATATTATGCTTTCCTACTCATTTTTTCATGAAGAATTTCATGAAACAACATATGAGCAAGAGCCTATGGTGATGAAAGAAGAAGTTCAGTCTGCTTTGAAGGAAATGGCAAAAAATAAGGTTCCAGGAATGGATGGTATACCAATTGACATATTTCAGTTAACAGATGCTGCCATGGACGTGCTCACCAAGTTCTGCCAAGAAATCTGGAGAACAACCACTTGGCCAACTGACTGGAAGCGATCGATATTTGTTCCTATCCCAAAGAAAGGTGACCCAACAGAATGTGGAAACTACAGAACAATCTCACTGATTTCACACGCAAGCAAGATTTTACTGAAGATTATCCAATAACGACTGGAAGAGCACATCAACAGAAAACTACCAGAAGTCCAGGCTGGGTTTAGAAGGGGTCGTGGTACTAGAGATATTGTAGCTGATGTTAGATGGATCTTGGCTGAAAGCAGGGAATACCAGAGGAATGTCTATCTGTGTTTCATTGACTATGCAAAGGCATTTGACTGTGTAGAGCATAACAAACTATGGCTGACTCTGAGAAGAATGGGAATCCCAGAACACTTGATCGTTCTAATGTGAAACCTATACTTGGACCAGGAGGCAGTCGTCAGAACAGAGCAAGGGAACACTGCATGGTTCAAAATTGGGAAGGGCGTACGCCAGGGATGCATCCTATCTCCATACCTTTTCAACCTACATGCAGAACAGATTATCCAGGAGGCTGGGCTCTATGAGGAGAAATGTGGGATCAAGATTGGTGGACAATTTATCAACAATCTGCGTTATGCAGATGACACAACCCTGCTTGCTGAAACTGAAGAGGACCTGAAGCGCCTGCTGCAGAGTGTCAAGGACTGCAGCCTACAATATGGATTGAGGCTCAATGTCAAGAAGACAAAGATTCTCACCACTGGACCAATTGGCAGCATCAGGATGGATGGTGAAGAGATTGAGATTGTACACAGCTTTAGTTTGCTTGGCTCCATAGTCAACAATCTTGGCACCAGCAGCCAGGAAATTAAAAGGTGCATTGCCATGGGAAAGTCTGCTGTTAGGGATCTCTCCAAAGTACTGAAGAGCAATGGTGTCTCTGGAGACTAAGGTGTGTCTGACACAGGCCATGGTCTTCGCAATCACTTGTGATGCATCAGAGAGTTGGGCAATGACCAAGGAGGATAGAAGGAGAATCGATGCCTTTGGGCTGTGGTGCTGGAGAAGAGTATTGAGAATACCATGGACTGCTAGGAAAACAAACAGATTTGTTCTGGAAAGGGTTAAACCGGGTGGCTCCTTGGAGGCAAGGATTCTGAGGCTCCGTCTAACATACTTTGGACATGTTGTGAGGACAGACCGGTCCTTAGAGAGGGACATCATGCTTGGGAGGGTGGAGGGACGGCACAGGAGAGAAAGGCCCTCTATGAGGTGGATTGATTCAGTGACTGGGATAATTGGGATGGGAGTGTCGGAGACAGTGCGATTGGCACAGGACAGAGCGGAGTTTAGGGCTGTTGTACATAGGGTCGCTATGAGTTGCAAGCGACTCGACGGTACATAACAACAACAAAACTCACTTTTTCAGAACAAAGACCATGTAATGCTAGCCCAGAAGAAGTACATCTTCCAGGCCTTGAATTATCATTTTAAAAGAGTCAACAGTGTAGTGGAGATATGAAGAAATTATAACACAGAACTGCAGATGTGAAACAGTCTATTTGCTGATCTCCACTAGGAACAAACTACAAATGTATCTCTAGGTTTAATTAGGCACCTAAGAAAGAGATACACCTCACTGTATTCATAGCATTAGGGTGAACACAAAAATACAAAACAATTTCTCTTATATCCAATTGACAAATAAACCTAGCAAATTTCAAAGCTTGGATTATTTCCAAATGTGGTAGGAAGCTGTGATGTCATAGGGGGGAAAAACGTTTTCCAACAAAGATAGAAACAATTGTCACAAACAGATCATTCATAACCTGAATATCTCCTTGTATTGTTGTTGTTGTTGTTATGTGCCACTGAGTCGTTTGCGATTCAAAGCGACCCTATGTACAACAGCCCTAAATTGTGCTCTATCCTGTGCCAATCTCATTGCCTGTGACACACCCATCCCAATTACCCCAGTCACTGAATCAATC
>NW_006400074.1:53176-68110 GCF_000299155.1 Elephantulus edwardii
CTGTGAACAATCTCAATCTCTTCGCCATCCATCCTGATGCTACCGATTGGTCCAGTGGTGAGAATCTTTGTCTTCTTGACATTGAGCCTCAGTCCATACTCAAGGCTGCAGTCCTTGACCCTCTGCACTACAAAAATACCTTATGCAGAAGAAAATCCTACTGACATGCTTCTGCTTTAAACACTGTGAAACCCTTACAGTGAGTGGAGTGAACTTTCCATGATTACGGCAAATACAGTTGCATGTCAGTGACAGCATGTTTTGTACAACTTAAGGATTTGGTTGGTTCTTTAGTCAGCTTCTTCCTCTGATTCTTCTTTAGCAGTTTCTAGTCAGGTTAGCCACTGATTCATTTGGAGCAAAATCTTGCTTTTTCCTGGAAACTCTTGGTTTTTATCTGCTTTCCAAGCTAAAAAAGCTTATTTGAACATGCCTTTTGGGAAGTTGCTGTTCTAACAGTGCATTCAGTAGAACAGGGCACTGACTTGTAGATCAACATGATCATGGAGGAATTTCTGCATTATTGGCTTCAAAGGAAGCAGCCATTATTTTTCATGCTCTAATTGTTCTTTGCAAGGAGCAGAGGAAGATTCTGTTTTGTCACTGGGTGGATTTACTTCACTAGAAATACACAAGAAGCTATTCATTATAATGTTCATAGATCCTTTCTCTACATGAAGCTTAGGAGAAATGTTATCTTTAAGCCATTTGTATACGATTTGAGGGGACAGATGCAGCATTATTTGCTTTAATAGTACCTTCTCTAGCTTGAGAAGTGTCAATAGGAAACTCAGTCCCTTTCCTTCAAGAATCTGCAACTTTCAATCTATTCTGATCAATTTCTGGAAGCACCTTCTGCATATTGACCTTGCTTTGTTGAAAAAGTTCTGTTAACCATCCTCAATCTTGTAGTTTGACTAACTGCTGAAGGAAAAGTAAGAAGAGAGGAAAATGGGTGCCACTTTCTAGCGGTTAAGCTAGTTCTGAAATGCTCACCAGCTCTGAAGTAATGGCACAAGTTGCAAACTGTTCTAAATAAGGTTTCACCAAGGGGATGTCAACATCCAGTTTGGAGCACTGGTACAATACATTCAGGAAAGCCTGCAGGAAATTTTCACGTGTGGCTATTCCTTCATGTTTGTGTAAACTGATTTACGAACTTGCTTTTTCTTTATCTTCATCCCTCCTATCTAGTGGCAAGGTGATTACTTTGCTTAACATCTCAGGAAGAAAGTGTTCAGGGACCCTCATTTCTCTTACACCACTGACAGCCTCATTTGCATTTCAACGATGAGATACTCAGTCACAACAGTCTCAGTTAATTTCAGTAGCTCTTCCTTTGATGGTGGTGGCTTTTTGCTGCTCTTGCCAGCTTTTCCTGGGTAAGTGGTGGATTAGTTTTGAGACCACGCTGAGGTGTCTGTTCCCAGAGGTGGTGTTTGAGTGCCTGGTGGTTGTGCACTAGGAGGAATCATAGTTATCTGGAGCAGATGCTTTGACATTGATTATTTTTCTTATTGGTTTGCTTGTACTTTGTATACATTGTGTTTTATATTATCCTTTATTCTTATTGTGTTTCATACAATCATTCTCATGCATTATTATGTTTTATAAAATTAATCACCAATGGACCTTGCCCATCATTACCACAAGGTTGCACAGTTTGGTGGATGAAAAGGAAATGGGAAGAGCCAGCAAAAAGACAGGGTAATGATTTTTATTCATTAGGAAAGATTGAGTAGGCCTCCGGCTAATTTCATCTACATTAAACTGTCCTTTCTGCAAAAACAGAAGCCGCATATCCTTCGAATGTCCTTGTATGTGGTATAAGAGTCCTTGACTCTGGTTATAGTAGAGCTGGCTTAGCTCCTGGCCTTTCATAAATTTGCCTCCCATCTCTCCAAACTGCGAGTGAGAGGTAGGCATGATGTGTCCTCTACAGCCATTGAAGAGTTGAATGATGATGTCCCATGGTGGGTGAAAATCTGAGTAACTCCTGGGCTAGTACCAATTCTGCTACCTAGCATTTGTTCCAAACATATCAGCAAGTCTCCAAGTAGGACCATATCTATTTTCATTCTAGGTGAAATGAACAGTCCCTCCAGAAAGAAGTCACTTCTCATCCCTTGAGCACAGGAGCAGGGATAAACACTCCTAGATCTTTTACCACATCTTGATGAATTTGTTTGTCTTTGGTCCATTGTCAAAAAAAACCTAGAGAGGAACCCAGTGGTGTTCTTGCAACTCTATGGCATCCCGCAGCAGGAAATTACTTCTTGCTGGCAATTCCTTACTTAACATCAAGGAGCACATTCAGGCAAAGTACTGATCCATTAAGGATTTGGCTCGTTCGCAGTCTAATCACAGTTCCACTGTCCTCATTATCTTACAGAGGCACTCCAAATTCTCTGCCATATCTTTGAGTTGGACTCTCTTCTTTTCCAAAAGTGTTTTGATGCACTTACAAAGAGAATAAATTCATGAATAAGATCAAGCTTGTCAAGTTCTCCAATGAATTCCACATTCCCCAATATCTTGATCTTAGCAACAGCTCTTTGTATCTCCTGCTTTTGGAGGAAGAGACTTTCACTCTTATGGTAGACATTAACATTTCTGGTTCAGTTTTCAAATTTATCTTGTGATTTTGAAATTAAGAGGTGTCTGCCTGCTGTGCTTTGCTTCTGTCCTGGTTAACTTTCTGCTGCTAGGCCACCAAAGTTTGGTGCATCTTCTGTCAGTCACAGACATAGCTGAACTTACAGTGAGCTATACTTTGTTTCTCCTAAGGCAATCAGCAGTAGGACCACTTTAAGGATGAGATTAGACTCTACACTCACATTGAGGCTCTCAAAGCATAGCTTGTCAAACTTTTCAGGAGTTGGCTTATTTAGTATTCCTCTTCATTCCCTGAAGTTTGCAACATGTCATTTTTTTCCATTTACTTGTGAAGTTTGTTTTTATTTTTTTATAAAAACTCTGGGCTTAACTTTATTTAAATGTAGTCATACAAAACAGAACCATAGCGGGACAGTATGTTGTTGTTATGTGCCGTCAAGTTGCTTGCAACTCATAGTGACCCTAGGTACAACAGCCCTAAACTCTGCTCTGTCCTATTACAATCACACTGTCTCCTATACACCCATCCTGATTACCCAGTCACTGAATCAATCCACTTCGTAGAGGGCCTTCCTCTCCTGTGCTATCCCTCCACCCTACCAAGCATGATGTCCCTCTCCAAGGACTGGTCCCTCCTTACTACATGTCTAAAGTATGTTAGACGGAGCCTCAGAATCCTTGCCTCCAGGGAGCTGCCCGGTTTATCCCTTTCCAGGATGAATCTGTTTGTTTTCTTGGCAGTCCATGGTACATTCAATACTCTTCTCAAGCACCACAGCTCAAAGGCATCAATTCTCCTTCTATCTTCCTTAGTCATTGTCCAACTCTCTGATGCATAACAAGTGATCGCAAAGACCATGGCCTATATCAGATGCACCTTAGTCTCCAGAGAGACACCATTGCTCTTGAGTACTTTAGAGAGGTCCCTAACAGCAGACTTTCCCATGGCAACAGTTCTTTTAATTTCCTGGCTACTGGTGCCAAGAGTGTTGACTGTGGAGCCAAGCAAACTAAAGCTGTGAACAATCTAAATCTCTTCACCATCCATTTTGGTGTTGCCAGTTGGTCCAGCGGTGAGAATCTTTGTCTTCTTGACATTGAGCCTCAACCCATATTGGAGGCTGCAGTCCTTGACCCTCTGCAGCAAGAGCTTCAGGTCCTCCTCAGTTTCAGCAAATAAGCTTGTTTCATCTGCATAATGCAGATTGTTGATAGGTCTTCCACCAATCTTGACCCCACATTTCTTCTCATAGAGCCCAGCCTCCTGGATAATCTGTTCTGCATATAGGTTGAAAAGGTATGGAGACAGGACACATCCCTGACGTACGCCCTTCCCAATTTTGAACCATGCAGTGTTTCCTTGCTCTGTTCTGACGACTGCCTCTTGGTCCAAGTATAGGTTTCTCATTAGCACAATCAAGTGTTCTGGGATTCCCATTCTTCTCAGAGTCAGCCACAGTTTGATATGATCCACACAGCCAAAAGCCTTTGTGTAGTCAATGAAACACATAAACCCTAGAAAAAAACCCTTTTTTGTTATAAAATGTATATTATACGTTAGAAAATTTCTTTAATGTTAAAGGAAACCCATTTTGTTTTCTATAGGAGATTAGAACCTGATATAGAAGCTACATAAAGTCTGGTGACCATGCAGAGTTGTTGGCTGTGGAGCTTCATGAAGGAATCCACTTCAGAGCATTTTCCCCTGGGGTTTTTCCCAGAGCTCTCCTTTACCAGCAGTCTCCAGATAATACTGAGGTCTACCCCTATTTCCTCCTCCTCCGAAGAAGCACTGGAATGAGAAGCACCTAGTCTGCAATCACCTTCACTTTGATGGCTTGATAGGAAATCTTCAAAAGAATAATATTGATAGAGTGAGGAAGAGATGGGGAGGGAGAAATGAAAAGTCTTTACTGAGAACTCATCACCTGCTATCACAGCTGCTTCCTCAGGATCTGGTCTTTGGAGATGTGGAATTGAGGGGAGAGGGGAAGGGAAACACAAACGGGGGAGGGAAAGGGGAGGTAGGAGTGTGAATGGCTGAAAACTCTCAGTTCAGAGGAGTTGCTGCTGCAGCCACCACTGGTACCCACTGCCACCTCCACAGAGCTCCAACTCGCTGCTGGATAGTGACAGTTTTATCAGTTCCTTGTTGTTCTGTAGGACATCCCTCACCACTTAGAAAGCCTTTATGGGAAAAGGGCCAATCCTGCTGACTGGTTGTTAGTGTACTTGGCAAAATACAGCCATCAGTTGAAAAAGCCAGGTAGACCCCAGGACAAAAAAAGGAAGACTTGTAGTTGAGATATGAGTGGAGAAAGACTTGCAGTTTCTAGGTTGCTAGAACTTAGCAGCAGCAAGCAGCAGTGTGTGGAGAAGGTACTAAGCATAAGATGACATGTGTGTGCATCTGTCTGTCTGCTCTTCTCCAGCCAGAGACACAGAAAGTTATCCTTTTCTACCACAAGGCACTCAGTTCATTAGGAAAAGTATATCTGCATACTTTGCAGAGAAAAGTCTATATCTTATGAATAATGTACTGGTACTTATATCCCCCTTGTGATGGATTCAAATGCTGGAACTCAGAGATAGCGAGTGAAACTGACACTGTATAAGTGACCAATGGGGTAACAGTCAGTCCTATGTACCTCTAAATTGTCTGTTTCTTTCTTAGTTTCTTTCAGTGCACAACATGTGTAATTATTGTATTGTTGTTAACTGCCAGTGACCTGAGTATGACTCACAACAGATCTGAACCCTGTCCTCTCTAATGCCATCCTCACAATCTCTGACACAATTGAGCCCATTGCTGTAGTCACTGTGTCAAGTCACCTGATCGAATCTTCCTTTCTTTTGCCATCTCTCCAACTTTCCAAGCACAGTGTCCTGTTTCAACGAATTGCCTCTCGTAACAACATGCCTCAAGTATGTGAGATGAAGTTTAATGATCTTTGCCTCTATAGATCACTCAGCTGCACCTTTTCCCACACATTTCTGTTCTTTTAGCAGTCCATGAGCTATTCAGTAATTTTTTCCACCACTGCAGCTCAAAGGCATCAATTCTTCCTGTGCCACTCTTATTCACTGTCCCACTCCTAGTGGTATAGCAAGTGATTGAAAAAGTAATGGCCCTCTTTTTCATGTAGGCAACCGATATGTCATCAAGACCAAGGAAGACCCGGAAACTTAGGGGCCACGTGAGGCACGGCCATGGCCCTTTCGAGATGCACCTGAAGCACCCTGGAGGCGGAGGAAATGCTGGTGGCTTATATCACCACAGGATCAACTTGGACAAATACCATTCAGGTTATTTTGGAAAGGTTGGTATGAGACATTACCACCTGAAGAGGAATCAGAGCTTATGCCCAACTGTCAACCTTGACAAATTATGGATGTTGGTCAGTGAGCAGACAAGGGTAAATGCTCCAAAAAGCAAGACTGGAGTTGCTCCCATCATTGGTGTGGTTCTATAGGGTTACAACAAAGTTTTGGGGAAGGGAAAGCTCCCGAAACAACCAGGCATTGTGAAGGCCAAATTCTTCAGCAGAAGAGCTGAGGAGAAGTTTAAGGGTGTTGGGAGGGCTTGCGTCCTGGTGGCTTGAGGCTGCGTTAATTACATGGAGGTTGGTTCATTAAATGTTTTTCCCTTACGATCTGATCTTTGGTGGCATCTTTACCTACATCACTACTCATGCAGCTAATACTGAGCAGCATCAGGATCTCAAAGTATGGGGATCTTGTTTCCCTGCTGATAGAGATGCACTAGCACTTCCGAGGTTTGGGTCATTATCTAATAAAACACTTGATTTATAAAGTGGGGGGGGGATAATGGCCTTAATGAGGTGCACCTTAGTCCTCAAACTAACATCCCTCTGGCAGACTTTTTCAGTGTAATATGTCTCCTGATCTCCTGACTGCTAGTACCAATAATTGATTGCGGATCCAAGTAAGATGAAGTTGTTGACAGTTTCAAACCCTTCTCCATCTATCATGATGTTGCTTTAAGACAAGTGGTGAGAATTTTTGTTTTCTTGACGTTGAGTTGAGAGGCAACCCATATTAAAGGTTATATATAGTCTTTAATCTGCTGAAGCAACCTCTTCAAGTCCTCCTGCTTTCAGCAAGCAAGGCTATGTCTTCTGTATAACATAGGTTACTGATGAGACTTCCTCAGATTTTGATGCTACATTGTTCTTTATAGAGTCTAGCTTCTCGAATAATTTTCTTGGCATACAGATTGAACAGGTATAGAGAGAGGCTACAACCCTGACCCATTCCTTTCTTAATTTTAAGCCACATAGATAGAGCAGCACATAACAATAACAGTATTCCTTTGCTCTGTTCACATAACAACCTCTTGGTCTAGGTATAAGTTTCACAAGAGCACAATTAAGTGTTCTGGTATTCCCATTCTTCTCAGTGTTAATTGTATTTTGTTATGACCTGTGGGTAGATGCTCATGCAGTCAATAAAGCACAAATATACTCCCTATTAATCCTTTTTCTGTAGAAATCAGTGGATGAGCAAGAAGAAGCAACTATTCCTGTGGAAGAGAAAGAGGGGACAACAAAGTCTCAGATACAGGTAAGAAATGTGGCATTGTGGGTCATATTGACAGGTTCAAGATTAAACACAGACTCCTCAAACTAGAGAAAAATCACCTATGAGAAGTTATAGTGAAGATATTTATCTATCATGTTGTTCAATCAAAGACTACTGGTTTTGGTGTGGATTGTACCTCAAATTAAAGAAAACAAATTGTCACTAACCAACAACCATGGTAGCACAAGTCAAGAAATAAAACAGAAGTGCTGCTTTGGGAAACCTGTGAAGGACCTCTTTCAAATACTGAAGATCAAAACTAACTTTAAAGACTGATGTACATTTGTCCTAAGCCATAGGATTTTTAATTGTTTCACACACTTCCAAAAGTTGGAGAATGAATAAGAAAGATCAAGGAAGAATTCATGTCTTTGAGTTGCCATGCTGGCAAAGAATATTGGATATAGTGTGGACTGACAAAAGAACAAATCTATCTCAGAAGAAGTGCAGCTAGATTACTACTAGACACAAATATATTGAGACTTCATTTCATGCACACTGGTTATGTTACAAGGAGGATGCAGCCCCAGGATTCAGACATTACAACTTGGAAAAATAGAGAGTCTGTGAGAGAGTAAGATCCTCAATGAGATAAACTGACATTGACAGCAGCACTGGATTAAGCACCATGGGAGGATCTCACAGTATTAGGTGGGATTTCATCCTGTTTTACACAGGGTCGCTACGTTTTGGAGTGGACTTGACAACAACTAACAGCAACAACAAAAGCATGGTATCCCTGAAATACCACTGACTCTCTGTCCATTTCCAAAAGCATTTGCTACAGAAAATATGGATTTCTTTTGGTCATTTCCAATGCAGTGGGTATTTTTGAATTGTCATTTGCTATTTCTAGATGCTTTTAATCTGTGTTAATATTGTCCCCTGATCTTACTGATCTAAAAAGTTTATAAATATCACAAATAACTTGTTTTTCTTTTGATAGTTAAGCACTGACCCCATATATCTAAGTCCTTCAAACTAAAAATTAACCAGATGACCCCAGCATCTTTTTGTGCCCAACACTGTGACTGACGTCCCCATAGTTCCTTTGTCACACAGAACCTCCTCGGAGTTACTGGTCCCCGGGGTTCAAGAGTTAAAAGACCACAAAAACAAGATTAATTTCTCAAGTAATCTACGCTAAGTGAGTTTTCCTCTAACATTTCCTGCTCCATCAGCAGACATTGTAGATGACAGCCGCTCCTTGACTCTGCTTTTGTTTTGAGCAGACTATTGATTTTGTTAGATTCTGAGGTCTAAGGGGACCCCGTCTTTCCTGTGGTAGGGATAACTTCTCACCACAATCCCTGTGGGCTTCAGAGTGAATGTGTTTTATTAAGAAAGAGAAGGGGTGGTCCACCTTTGTGGACCTTGACAGTGTAAACAATGTCCAGTTCCTGACAGCTTTCACTGAAAATTTTTAGAACTTCTCTATAAGAGAGCTTCTTTCTTGACTCTGGCTTGTCCTGACACAAACTCAGGCACTAGAACTTTCCCTCATTCCAAGCCCTGAGTAGGTCAGAATTTTCCCTGCTGCTATTAGAGCTGGTGGGTTAGCAGTAAGGAGTTGTGCAGCCAAGCCAAAGGCACAAGGTTCAAAATCACCAGCTGCTCTGCATAAGAAAAATGAGCATTTTCCTACCATGCATTTTGAAACCTCTGAAAAACTACTAGAAGATTAACTATTAGCCAGTTCTGACTCAATGATACATAACATTAGAGCCAAGGTGATTCCATGTTTCAATTTGCCCATGACTATCCGGGTTGATATCTGCTCTTCCAGAGACAGTAGTACTAAGTACCCTCTGACTCTCAATCTGATTTTATTTGAGTGATAAATTATACAGTTACTTTATGTTGCTGTTGTTGTGTAGCATGCAGTCGGAACC
The DNA here is from genome assembly GCF_000299155.1 of Elephantulus edwardii. Lineage (NCBI taxonomy): Eukaryota > Metazoa > Chordata > Mammalia > Macroscelidea > Macroscelididae > Elephantulus > Elephantulus edwardii. Next base: position 62,287 of record NW_006400074.1, read on the forward strand.
CCCCTATTGCTGACTATCCAGCAGGTTTTCAGAGGCAGTAAACCACACAGGAGGTGACTGTCCATCTTTTCCCCACAGATCAGTTGGTCTCACACCTTTGCCTTGGCAACACAACTCCTGACCACTGAGACCAGAGCTTCCTGAAAATCTGGTCTGATCGTTCAAGTGACGAGTACACCATATGGAGCTCTTCTCCGCTGCCTCTCTTCCTCCTTGTCTCCCTCCATCTCTGCGGGTTTGTCCCAAATTCCTAATCCTTCCTGGGGTTTCAGCAGCTGCTTCCCTCTCTTGTCCCCTCCCCCTTCTCTAAGGTCATGAAGCCCCGCCCCTCCCTTCAAGTCAGAGTCACACACTCAGTCCCCTCTCCCCCAGCTTTTTCCTTAATGGTTCCTCCCTGGGTGGAAGGGATGGTGGCCCAGTTGAGGCCTCCACCTGCTGAGGCTCTGGTATAGTGGTCACAGATTACCTACCCCCTCTCCCAGTTCAGGGTCCTAAGGCTGGTTCCCTGGCCATGGCCCAGCTGGGCCTGCTCCTCAGCCTGAATGTGTGGTGTCCACCATGGAGATGTGGAGGGCACACGAGGGGCGGGGAGCCCCATTGTTGGTATTGATGAGCCCAGAGTGCCTGGAAGGCTGAAGGGAGGACAGAGGGACGCCCTGGGGACCTGGAGAAAGTGGTGAGTGAGAAGGAGGAACTGGGTGGTCATGATGACAACAGTTGGGTCCTGCCTATGGGGAGGATGGTATGAGGAATATGTGTTATTTGCTAAAAAGTAAATAAATACAAATCATAGGCTAGTGGTGATTTGCGCCCCCTCCCCCATCTTTGAAGTTGACCTTTAGTTTAGGGCCTTGTACTTTGGAGGGAGATGCCCTGTTGATACCTTTCAGATGTTTTGCAGTGGGTTTGGTAAGATGTTCTATTCCAGAGAAGAGGAGAGGGTTTTTACTAGATTGTGGGAGATGACACTGTGTAGATGGTACTGTTTTATTTTGGATTTTGTGTCAGGAAAGAACACTTTGCCTGGAGCCCCTCTTTGTCCCTGCAGACAGGCAGGTCACAGAACGCTGAGCTGTAATCTGGTGGGTTGATGTGCCAGGCTGGCTGCTGCCTTCCCTGGACTTTCATGGAAACTCACGTCCAGGATCCTTTAGGTGAAATGACAGCTGAAATTCTCTGCTTCTTTCTTTCAAGATGGGAAATGCTCTTCCTTAAGAACAAGTAGTGGATCACTAAGCATTGGAAAAGGCCAGTTCTGAGAAATCTGTGTTTTTATCTTACTTAGCACCTATTTATGCCTCACTTGTCAATTCTTGTGTCACTGAGAGAGAAAAATCTCATTTGTATCAACTGTAGTTGTTATTTTAAGTTAATAAAGTGAATGAGTATCTACTTCTCCTGTTTACAAAAGTGAAGCTTTACTATATTTGAATGTTCAGTGAATCACTAGTCATAGGTCTTCGGCGTTTAATACTTTAGGTGAAGTCAAGAAGGCCATTTCTTAAGCCCTTAGTTTTATGCATACCTGGATTTCCTACACTTTTTTGTTTACTGAAAGATGCTCTTTTTTTTCAAGGAGACAAAAAAGTACATTCAATTTTTAAATTTTTTTCATTTAAACCTTCAATAGTTGATGATGGGTTTGCTTTTATTTTTTTAAGTTGCTTTCTTCTCAATATTTTTTTTAAATTTCTATAATTATATTTCATTAATTTTCATAAACATTTACAGAGATTTTGGGTTTCCATTCATTCATTGTTGCACTATTCTCTCTACCCTCCTCCCAGTTTGTTCTTGTCCAAATGCCACAGTGCTTGTCAAAGCCAGTTCTGATTAATCTTCGTCAGTGTGTCCTTTGCCATTCCCTATCACTCCTCCCTGAGAGAGACTTCACCCTGAGTCATAAGGAAAAGGGGATGGCGTATTCTCTTAGCTACTTCGTGCTGAAAAGGGACGCTGTGGGTTTCAGGGTGAAGATCTTCTCTCACTACTCTAAAGGGCCCCTTTGGCAGTAGGAAACCCATAGACTATTATGGAGATTGATTTTGGAATTTAGATGCACGCTTATTGATTGTGCTTGGCCGTACATGTTCATATCCTTGAAGATGTATCATGGGGGTGTTGCAACCTAGAAGACACAAATTTGACTAACAAGTTATAAGTACATGAGTCCAAAAATTATGGAAAAGTAAAAGAAAAGATTCTTTCATTGTTTTACAAACCTTCCCCCAGGTCCCCTCCACCATGTAGCCCTCGCTCTAGTCTCCTGTGATGACAGAAATACCTAGTTATATATCTCTTTTAAACAGTTTTCTCCCTCCTCTGTTTCAGTGCAGTATACATTATTGAACCCATCTTACTCAGTCTCTCCCCAACCTCAAGGACAGTCCCATTCTACAACAATGGCATCATGTAATATTTGTCCTTTTGTGACTGGGATATTTCACTCAGCATAATGTTCTCCAGAGTCAACCATTTTGAATAATATTGCATGAGTTCTCAATATTTTAATTTTATTTTTTATTTTCTCATTTGAACCATCAACAGTCGATAATGGGTTTGCATTTTTTTTTAAAAGTTACATTCTTCTCTTAATGTGTTCACAGAGAATATTTCATTTATATACAAGTCTTCTAGACATGTTCCAAGTAATAAATTTGTTTGTACGGTAATTTCAACGCTGTTAAACGTACTGTCAATAAAACTTGAAATTGATTTGTCATGTACTTCTAGTGGCAACCAATGATCAGGTGTCTCAATATTATAGACTTGAATTCTTCCATTTTTTATATTTCCAATTGTGATTGTCCATCTAAGACATTAAAGGTAGTGTGTATACTGAACTTTGACGTTTTGCCACCTATCTCCTCCCAAGGTGGTCGTTCTTTGGCTTTGCTGTTTATTCCAGGAAGCACTGTCTCCTCTGCTGGATTTATCAGGTTAATGTGATTATCAATCACATGATAAGTGGCATACTCTGTGGCAGTAGCATTCATTAACACTTCACAGGTCACAGTGGGATGTTTTCCAAAAGGGTTTTTTTTTCCTAAGGGAAGGTGTGGTAGTAATGACCTTGATTTCTTGAGAAGGGCTCTTTAACAAGGATGACAAGAAGGTCCTATCTGTACTGCACAATAAAGTACAGTCCTGGTAAATCTGGTCAAACTTTGAACTATTTCCTGACATTCTTAAACTGTCCATGAAGTAAAAGGCTAAATCTTTTAGTAGCCTGCATATCCAGCTGGGGTTTTACAGTATTTCTATTTTCCACAATTAATTTCAGATTTTCTGTCTTATAACACTTTCTCTTAGTTGTAAAGATGTTGTAAATTGATGCTGCCCATGTCATGGTTCCCCCTCTACTTTTTCTTCTAGCTTTATACCCATTTCTCTCATCAGATGTAGGTTACATTCTGGTCAAGGATTCTGATGCTTAGAGACTTTCTCCAAAAGAAAAGAACTGGATTGTCTTCTACATTCATATGATCACGGATCCAATTTCTACAGCAAGATTTTGGTAAATGTCATTGGAAATCGACTTCAAAATGAGCCCACTTTTTGCCTTCTCCTTTAAGCCAGTTCCTGGGACCTTATGGTTGCAAAGTAACTGGAAACAATTCTTCATTGAAAGAACAGCATGCTGCCTTTTCTGGTTGAACCATGGCCTCCTACTGTATGTCCTATTCTTTTAGGTTGAACTCTTCTGAGCAGACCTGACAATAAAAGAAAACTGCTTAGCTTTTCCAATAATCTCATTTCAAAAACAATTTTTAATATGTTGATATTATCCTTTATTCTTTACTTTTTAGCTTAATAAATAAAACAACTTGCAATTAGTTAACTTTTTCCCCCACAGAAATTCAAAGATTAAGTATAGTCTAAAATTTAGCCATAACTCAGTATTGAAAACTAACTCAACTGTTAGAACAAACTCAAGTCTAAAGTGCTACCTCTAAACACAACCATAACATTAACCCTAACTCTATCCCAAACTATGCCTCTAACCCTTGCCCAGGTTCAGCTCTTAAACATGGAACAACTGTTCGATTTGAACCACTTGCATTTGGATTGTCAGCCACTAGAGTTCCACATATATCTACTGATTGTCTATCTATCTATCATCTATCTATCTATCTATCTATCTATCTATCTATCTATCTATCTATCTATCTATACATATATCCTAAAATCGTGATAGCAAAGACTCAGACTTTTGCATACCTATGTTTCCTGCAGCCATATTTACACCTTCAAAGTGTGGAGGCAAATGAAACACTCATCAACAAATTAATTTATAAATAAAATGTGGCCCTTCCATAGAATGGAATACTATTCCTCTATTACTATAGTCAGAATAATGATCCAGGAAGCATCAGAAAAAGAACATGGAAAGAGCCCTAATGTCCAACCACAATAAAATGGATTGAGAAATTATGGTACATTCATATGATGGAATGCTATGCAACAAGCAGGAGCAATGATTTGTAAATCAATTAGCTTGGGAGAGACAGGAAAGTATTCTACCTTGGGAGAGACAGTAAAGTATTATGCTAAGTGAACAAATTCAGTCCTACAAGGAAAAATACTATATAGGACCATTATTGTAGAAATAGATAGCTAGTAAAACCTATATGAGGATCTAAGAGCAAGGAGCTGGGAGGAAGCAGAGGGCTGGGGATGGACTAGGGTGGTAATCATGGGCTCGCATGGTTTGATGGATTGGGGGTTGGGTTGGGGAGGTGGAGAGGATCCAGTGTGAGGGGCAATGTATACAAACTTTGTAGGTAAAAAAGTGTAAAATTTTTTTTTAAAAAAAGGTGAAATTAATACACATATTTACTATATGAAAAAGAATAAAATGCCTAGAAAGCACTATGCTGGGTGAACTAAATCATGACAAATTTGTCATAAGGACAAATACTGCATATGAACATTGCTGTAAAATTAGAAGGATAACTAGTAAGATATATATATTGAGATAGATAGATAGATTTATCCATAAGGGTAAGGGGGAAATGGGAGGGGAATGTAAAAAAGAGAATCATGGAAATCACTACAAGAGCAGAGTTTAATAGGCAGATTTGGGGGGGGGGGAAGGCGTGAAGCAATGTGAAAGATTTAATGGGGACTTTAAGAGATGATGTAATAGTAGACAAAATACAGTGAATGGGAATGGTTCTACCAAAGATGAGGTGGATGGAAGATTGTGTAGAATACAATGTACATGAATGAAATTCAAGGTAAAGGAACTATTGCATGAAAACAAACAGAAAAGGATGAGAAAGAGAAGGGCAGAAAAGGGGAAAGAAGAAATGATCACTGTGATGCTGGAGTTTGGGAGGAAAAAACTTTCTTCATGTGTCTGTAGCCCATTCAACTGTCTTCCTCTGTGAAAAGTCTTTCCATGTCTTTTGCCCATTTTATAATTGGGATGTCAGTCTTTTTCTTGTGGAGGCATTAGCATATTCTGTAAACTTTTGTTATAAGACCTTGTCTTAGATGGTATTGCCAAAAGAATTTTCCTAGTCGGTAAGTTGTCTTTTCACCCTCTGGGGAAAAGGTTTGATTAATAGAGAGATTTAATATTTAGAAGTTCACATTCATCAATTTAATCCTCTCCTGTTTGTGCATTTCTGGCTATATTTGTCATTCTCTTTATGCCAGAGGCTAGACTTTCTAAGTTGATTCCACTTTGTGTATAATGTTCTTTTTTTAATTTTTTAAAATTTATTTATGTTTTTTTTACAGAGGTTTTGGATTTCCATTCATTCATTGCTGCAATTTTCTCCCTTCCCACCCCTCCCCACCAGCTCGCTTCCCCCTC
>NW_006400074.1:69935-73770 GCF_000299155.1 Elephantulus edwardii
TTTCTAAGTATACTATCATATTATCTGCATGTATAATGTTCTTTATGGTTTGGGGCTTTACTTCTAGGTCTCAGATCCACCTTGAGCTGATTTTTGTGTTTGATGTGAGATGAGGATCCTGCTTCAGTTTTCTGCAGGTTTTACCATCATCATTTGTTGAAGGTTTTGTTTCCTTGTTGAATATCAACTGACCATAGATAGAAGGGTTAATGTCTGGGTTCTCTGTTCTGTTACGTTGTTCTGTGTGCCTGTCATTGTATCAGTATCATGATGCTTTGGTTATTACAGCTGGGTTGTAGTTTATGAGATCAGGGAGTGCTATGCCTCCCACTTCATTCTTGTTTTTCAAAATTCTCTCTCTTCTCCAAATAAACTTGACAATTGCCTTTTCTGTTTCTTTGAAAAATTAATTTAACATCTGTATTGAGATTGCATTAAACATGTTGATGCTTTTGGTAGGATTGTCATTTTCACTATATTGAGTCTATCCCTGAATACGGAATATTTTTCCATTTATTTAGGTATTTTATTGTTTCTCACAGAAATTTTTTGTCATTTTCTTTGTAAAGGTCTTTTGTGCCTCATATATATTTCCAATATCTCAGTTTGTGGTTGGGTAGAAGCAGTCCTCAGAACAGAGCAAGGAAATACTGCGTGGTTCAAAGTCAGGAAAGGAATGCATCAGGGATGCGTCCTGTTCCCATACCTTTTCAATCTGTATGCTGAACTGATCATTCGGAAAGCAGGGCGTTATGAGTGTGGCATCAAGATTGGAGGAAGACTTATTAACAATCTATGATATGCAGATGACACAACTTCCTCACTGAAACTGAAGAAGACCTGAAGCACTTGCTGCAAAAGGTCAAGGACTATATTCTTCAAAATGGATTGAAGCTCCACATCAAGAAGACAAAGATTCTCACCACTGGGCTAACTGGCAACACCATGTTAGATGGAGAAGAGACTGAGGTTGTTAGCAATGACAGTTTGCTTGGATCCACAATCAACACTCTTAGCACCAGCAGTCAGGAAATCAAAAGACGAATTGCCTTGGAAAAATCTGCTGTCATGGACCTCTCCAGAATGCTGAAGAGCAATGATGTCAGTCTAGAGAAAAACATGCACCTAATCCAAGCCATGGCCTTCTCAATTATTTGTTATGCTTCAGAGAGTTGGACAGAAAAAGAATAGATGTGTTTGAGTTATGGTGCTGGAGAAGAGTCTTGAACATACCATGAACTGGCAAGATAACAGATATGTCTGTCTTGGAGAGGGTGAAAACAAAATCTCTTCTTGGAGAATAGGATTTTGAAGCTCTGTCTTACTTACTTTGGGCATGTGGCCAGGAGAAATCATGCTTGGAAGAGAGGATGGACAGTGCAGCAGAGGACGACCCCAGATGAGATGGCTTGATATTGGGGTGATGGGGGTTGGTGTGTCAGAATTAATGAGACTGGCTCAGGACAGGGAAGTATTCAGAGCTGCTGTACATAGGGTCGCTATGCATCACAAGTGACTCAACCAATAACATTCTGTGACAGGTTTGGAAGCAGGAGCAGTATCCACTTCATAAACAACATGCCTCCAGAAACAGTATGAATTTTTATAAATGTCCATAGTTGTAGAGGGGCTTCATAGGGTCACTATGAATCCTGCTCGACTTGAAGGCACTCAAAATCAACAACATTGTAAATAATATTGCTTTCTTAGTTTCCCTCTCCGTGTTTTCACTGACTTTTGGATATTGATCCATATCTTGCCACTCTACTAAACTTGTTTACAAGCTCTAGAAGGGATTGTTGTTGTTGTTGTTGAATTCTGAAGGTTTTCTGTGGTGTTGTTGTTGTTGTTGTTGCTATGTAGTATTGGGGGGGTTGGCTCTTTTCAGTTTATTGCATGAAGGAGTTACACTAGTCCAAGTTAAAAGTGGATCCCAAATGGTTACATTATAGAAGCTGTGAAGTTTTAAACTTGTGACAAGGGACAAAAGGGAAATTTTCTACTCATTGCAAGGAAATCCTCACTTAAGCTTCAGTGAGCCACAAGCACTTCAACCCCATGAACGAACCTTCAGCAGGTCGTCCTTAGCCAGTCTGATCTCTACAAGGAACTGGCATATGTTCTTATGCTGGTCACACTGTAGCTGAATTACTTCTCCATATTCGGGATGCTCAATTACAGTACCATTGCAGGCGAACTTCTTCTTAAATGCCTTCACTAGTTTCTTTCTATTGTAATAATCAGTGATGCCTTGGACAGTTGTAAGGGTCTTCCTGCCATTTCTCTGTTGAATATATGGATATAATCCTCTATCCCAGCAGGAAGCAGGTCATCACCCTTACTTGCATCAGCAAAGGGGTTGAAAAAGTGGAGGTTCAGGATAGCGGACATACAATACGATTCCTTTTCCTCAGTGGAAACGGCCTGCAGAAGGCTCTGGCAGGAGAAGGCGGGCAGAGGGCGCTGAGCGTCAGGAGGCGAAGGGGGCTGGGGGGAGGCAGCTGAGTCCTCGGCAGTGGCTCGGTGATTGGGGCTGGTGTTTTTGTTTTGAACTCCATATTTTCTGGGCTTTTCTCAGTCCATCAAAGACACTAACAGCTCACAACATACACAAAAACCAACTAATAAAGTTCATAAGAGATAAACTGAAAACAAGCTTAGAAGCGCTAGTCCAAGGTATAAAGAGACTGCCAAATACAGCCAGAAATGCACAATCTGAAGAGGATAAAATTGATGCATGGCACCTTCTAAATATAATCTCCATGGTGTGCATAAAGAACTTTTTCCAACAGTGTGAAAAGAGAGCCTACCAACTGGGAACAAACATTTGGTAATACCATCTCAGATAAGTCTCATAATGAAAGTTTACAAAATACTCCTCAGCCCTGACAAGAAAAAGACTGATAACCCGATTACAAAATGGGCAAAACATGGAAAGAATTTTCACAGAGAAAGATATTCAAATGGCAAACAGACACATGAAGAAATACTCCAAATCACTGGCAATAAGAGAGATGCAAAACAAAACCACAATGAGGTACCATCTCACTCAAGTAACAGTGGCAAAGTTTAATAGGGCAGCAAGTAATAAATGTTGAAGATGATGTGGTGAGATACGAACTCTTATACATTGTTGGTGGGATTATAAAATGGTACAACCATTCTGGAAAGCAGTTTGGTGCTTCCTAAAAAACTTGAACATAGAACTTCCATATGACTCAGCTATTCCACTACTTGGAATATACCCTGAGAAAATGAAAATTGAGGCACAAACTGAGATTTGTAAACCAATGTTCATAGCAGCATAATTCACCATTGCAAGAACATGGAAACAGCCCAGATGTCCAACTATAAATGGTACATTCATACAATGAAATACTACACAGCACCCAGGAGTAATGATTTTGTAAATTATTACCTAACTTGGAAGGGACTGGAAAACATTATGTTGAGTGAAGTAACTCAGTCCCACAAGGACATATGTTGTATAAAACGATTATAGTAGAATGAGTATAAGGATCTAAAGGGGGTGGGGGAGAGTGGAAGCCGAGGAATGAGTATGTTCAGGGGGATAGAGGATTAATCATGGAGTTGTCCTACAACCAGGATAAGATAACGTAGATGAATGGGATCTTCTAAGACTCAAATCCCCATGCACATCCAAAAACTTCTCCAACAGGGTAAAAAGGGAAGGCACCGACTGGGAAAAAGTATTTGGTAATAACATATCAGATAAGGGACTTATATCCAGAATTTATGAAATACTTGAGCACAACAAGATAAAGGTAAATAATCCAATAGAAAAATGGGCACAGGATATGAACAGGCACTTCAC
>NW_006400074.1:78394-80766 GCF_000299155.1 Elephantulus edwardii
TTTTTTCCACAGATGTAATCGATCTGATTCCTATGCATACCATCAGGTGAAATCCATGCGTATAATCTACGTTTATGTCTCTTAAAAACGTATTTGCAATGAATAAGTCATTGATTATGCAAAATTTAATCATTCTATCTCCAGCTTCATTTCTGTCACCAAGTCCATGTTTTCCAATTACTGATTCTTCTTCCCTGTTCCCAACTTTTGCGTTCCTGTCACCCATTATTATCAATGCATCTTGATTGAATGTTCGATCTATCTCTGCCTGTAAGAGTTGGCAGAAATCATCTATTTCTTCTTCTTTGGCTCCAGTTGTTGGTGCATATATCTGGATGATAGTAGTGTTCACTGGACTTCCTTGTAAGTGTATGGATATAATCCTATCACTCACAATGTTGTACTTCAAGATGGATCTAGAAATTTCTTTTTTGACTATGAAAGCAACTCCATTTTTCCTCACCTTTTCGTCTCCAGAATAATATATCATAGGATCATCTGACTCAAAATGTCCCATGCCAGTCCATCTCTTCTCTCCAATGCCTAGTATGTTAATATTTATGTGTTCCATTTCTTTCTTAACAATTTCTAATTTTCCTACATTCATGGTTCTCACATTTCATGTTCCAGTTACTAGTGTCTGCTTACAACTGTTCTTCTTTCTTTGTATTTCCATGCTTGACAGTTCTACCTAGGTTGCACTTTCTGTTCGTCTACGTGTGTTGTGTTGTGTTGTGTTGTGTTGTGTTGTACATAGGGTTTTCAGAGGCCTGCCATTTCAGAAGTGGATGGCCAATCCTTCTTCCTAGTCTGTCTTAATCTGAATGTTTAGACCCAGAGGACTATCTGACAGACAGCAATTTGTGGAGTAGTAAAAGGTAAATCCCTCATTTTGGAGCTGACCATTAGTTACAGTGTAGTTCCTGGCTCCTCCCAACAGGTTTAGGCTCCGCCTTGGAGCTTGTTACCTGGAGGCGTGTCAGAAGCTATTGTGGGAGTCCTCTGTGTTGCCTGGTCTCAGCTTGTGCCCGCGCTGCTTCTGGTGCCGCTTCTGGTGCCGCTTCTGCCGGCGGCGGCGACTCCCTCTGTCTCTCCCTGGCTCCTCCCAACTGGTTTAGGCTCCGCCTTGGGGCTTGTTACCTGGAGGCGTGTCAGAAGCTATATTTATCTAAAGTTTCAGGTCATTTGTTCTTAGGGTCACTATGAGTCATGCTTAGCTCAACAAAATCATCATTATTACCAAGAACTACAACATAAACTTCAATAGAGAAAAGCTTGGGGGAACTAAAGAAGCCCTCATTCACCATATGAATAATCTTCCAAGCAGTATGAAAAACAACATACCATAAGGAGAGCATAAAATAGACCTTCTAAGAATCAAATCCTTATGCACATAAAAAAACTTATCTAATAGGGTAAAATGGAAACCCAGAGACTGGAAAAAAATATTTGGCAATGACATATCTCATACTTTAGATATCTGATGTTTAAAATGTATAGAATACTCCAGCACCTCAACAAGAAAAAGGTGAACAAACCAGTTGCAGAATGGGCACAGGATATGAACAGACAATACACCAAAACAGACATTCAAATGGCAAACACATGAAGAAATGCTCAAAGTACCTAGATAACAGAGAGATGCAAGTCAAAACAGCTGTAAGATACCCTCTCACCACACAACAATAGCAACCTTCAACAGAGTGACAAACAACAAATGCTGGCGAGGTTGTGGATAGATTGGAAATTTTATTCACTGTGGCAGTGTAAAATGGTGCAACCACTAAGGAAGGAGGTGTAGCCCTTTCTCAAATAGTTGGAGATAGAAATACCATTAGACCCAGGAATTCCAATACTAGAAATTTACCCTAAAGAAACCATATGCACACACATATGCTTATTGATGCATTATTAACAATAGCAAAGGAGACGGAAGTGAGCCAAGTGCCCACCATCAAATGAATGGATATTAAAAATTATGTTAGGTTCACACAATGGAATACAATGTAGCTTTGAAAAACAAGGAAGTCATAAGACAGCATACAACATAGGTGACCCTGGAGAACATTACGCTAAGTAAAATATCTCAGTCACAAAAGGACAAGCATTGCATAACATCACTATTATAAAATAGAACTGACATGGGTGGTTGGGAGGAGAATAGGAAAGGAGTGAACAGATAATGAACACTGTATTGAAACAAATGGAAGGAAAGAACTGTTTTAAAGCAATACTTTTTTTTAGGTTGTATGACAACAGTCCAGAATGAATGGTGTGTTGCAAAGAGGACTGGGATGAGAGAGAGGGTGGAGGGAAACTGTGAAGAGAGAATGAAAGAAAGAAAGAAAGCAAGAGAGAGAGAGAGAGAGAGA
>NW_006400074.1:80866-85894 GCF_000299155.1 Elephantulus edwardii
AGAGAGAGAGAGAGAGAGAAAGAAAGAAAGAAAGAAAGAAAGAAAGAAAGAAAGAAAGAAAGAAAGAAAGAAAGAAAGAAAGAAAAAAGGAAGGGGTGGGATGGAGGGAAGGAGGGAGGGAGGAAGGAAGGAAGAAAAAGAGAAGAAGGAAGGAAGGAAGGAAGGAAGGAAGGAGGGAGGGAGGGAGGGAGGGAGGGAAGGAAGGAAGGAAGGAAGGAGAGAGAGACAAACTGTGGACTGGAGAGACAGAGGAAGGAAAATGTGCAACAATAAGTGAATGAAAATCAAACTTTTATTGTAAACCTTTGTTAAAATCCCCCAAAATTTTTTAAAGATCTTAAATGGGGTGTTAATCATACAATTGTTGGTCACACAATTTGATGGGTTGGTGAGAATGAAGGAAATGGGAAGGATCTTGTACGAAAAACAATGTAAATAAAGTTTGTAAATAAATTCGTATTAAATATATTAAATAAAACTGAAAAACAAAAAGACACTTAAGGCAGGTTCTTTTAAATTATTTTTTGAGGAGTTCCACTAGCTTTTCTTCTTGAAAATTTTCGCTTTCTTTTCTTTGTCACTTATTTGTTTCATCTTTTCCCCCTTATCTGACTGATCTGAGATTATACGCTGCCCACTAGACTCTGTGGAGGTGGTGTCTCTGTGGGTTGGGCACGATGTCTGGAACAGCGGTGTCTGTCAAGTGGTGCAGCTCTCAAGCTGTGACAGAGTTTATACTGGCTTAAGAAGAGGGGAGCTCTGGTGGCCTAGTGGCAAGAAGCTGCACTGCAATCCCAGAGATATGTGGTTCAATTCCACCAGATGCTCTGCCAGAGGAGGAGGGGCCATTTCCTCCTGTAACAGTCAAATCCAATTTGATGGTACAAACACGGAAAATAACAAAATAAATTTTTTAAAAAAAAAAATAAGAAGAGCCTGGAATAGTCCACCTTGCTTGACATCATAACTCTGCTGTCTGGGGCAGATGGGTTGCTAGTTGTCTAGTCGGATAAGGTTAAAATGAAATTATAATTGCAGTCGACCTGAAATCACATGGAAGATGCATTCAGTAAACAGAACTCTAAGTCAAGGTGGTACTCCCACTAATGTTGCATCTCCACACACAGCCTCCCCAATCCTGACAGGTGCTAATGTGGACATCACCACCGATCCAGGTTCCCACAGTAAATAAACAGCTGTTCAAAATAGCCACCCTATACCATATAGGAAGTTATAGTCATCTTTTCATTCTATATCTTTTTTCAGTTCTTTCTTTTTAATCCTTGGTAAGGATGGAGTTGTTTGATCCTCCCTGGAGATGGGCGTGCTCTGTGTTGCTGAGGATGTCTAGATAACAGACAAATTCTCCTAGAGTGCATATCTGGACTTTTCCAGACAGATCTCCAACTGATCCCATGGAATGGAAATGGAACCTGAATGTCTGAAAGTGTATGTGACCTCACCAATATTTCTATTTCTTTCAAACCTGGTCTCACGTTTGTTGTCCTTATGTGCCATCGAGTCAAGTGCAACTTATAGCAAAAAGATGTAACCCTGTTCTATCCCGTGCCATCCCCACACTTCATGACTCACAAGAGCCTATTGCAGCAGTCACCATATCAATCCACCTGGTTGAGGGTCTTTCTCTCCCTCTTTGACCCTCGACCTTTCCCAACATCATGTCCTTCTCCAAGGAATAGCATCTCCTAGCAACAGTCCAAAGTATGTGAAGCAAAGCCACATCATTCTTGCCTCCACAGAACACTCTCGCTTCATGATCTCCAAGACATAACTGTTCATTCTCTTGGCTGTCCATGGGATGTTCAGTGCTCTTCTCCAACACTACAGTTCAAAGGCATCAATTCTTTTTCTTTCATCCTTACTCACTGTCCAGATCTCAGATGCATAGTGAGTAATTGGAAAGACTAAGGCCTGAATCAGATACACCTTAGTCCTCAAACTGACATCACTACTCCTCAATAATTAGGCTGCCATTTTATACATTCTGTGTATTTCTCTTAACTTCATTTACTTTTAGCCATAAAACTATATCAGCATGCATGTCAAGTTTTTTCAGCTCCTCGTAGCAACTTCGTGTCAACAAATTCTGGATTCTATTCATGGGCTCCTCCAAAGTCTACCCATTGACCCCCATGGGACGTAGGCCTAGAGACTCTGAGAAACATTTTACCTCGCTAATTTTATTTTTCGAACCCATAATATTCATCTTCTTGGCCCTGGAGACCCAGGACACAGCCTAGTTAGCTTTAAACAAGTCTTTTAGAGACAGCTGCCACTCACTCATAGATACAGAGAAACAATCTTCCAAGAACTGGCTGGGTTTCAAATTTTAGCATCATCAGTAACTTAAGGAGAATCAATTAGCCTGAGTCACACCATTAATCACTTTTACACCAAAATCTGTGAGCTTCCTCCATTTCAGGGCCTAAAACAGTGGGTCATGAGAAGTACTAGAATTAGAGACCTTTCCAGATTCTGCTGTGCTGAGGCAGTTGGCTAGCACAGAAGGGGACTAATTCACAGACCATCCTAACAGGTGACACTGCCATTAATTCCTGACCACCCCCTGGCACTCCTATATCCACCTACAGCAAACAGACCCTTCTGGACCCCCTACAGCGTGGGTTCTTGTACCTGTAGCCCTCACACCAAGTGTTGGGGGGGGGGACAGTGACAGCAAGCTAAGACATTGCTTTTACCTGGGACATCATCCTGCTTTACCAGCTGTGCCCATTAAATCTAAGGATCCAGCAATCATCAGCTACAAGGATACAGTCCTAGAGCAGAAAGTCTGAGACAAAGTCCTTCCTCCTGAACTGTCAGGAAAAGTGGTGAAGAGCATTGTGGAACCTAGCTGCACCACTCCACAGAGCAAGGAAGGCAACAGACTTGAGAAGAGAAGACTGCAACCAGAAAAGAAGAAGCCATCTACCCCAGAGAACTTAGTTGAGAACCAGAGGGAAAGGAACAGAAGCATATAGACTCTCAGTTCCAGATAATTTTTTTCACAGGACCAGTGAGGAAGAACTACAGGCAAGGTGAGCTGTCTTCCCCTCCCCATTAGAGTATTAAGCTCCCCAACTGAAGCAAGTCTCCACTTGAGTCCAGGGATCAGAGAGAAATTCAGAAAAGGTAAGCTGCCCTTCCATTCTTTGAAGCAGTGAGCCCCAACACCAAGGTCACCAGACCAAGGAGCTGCTAGCGCCCAAGGCAAGAAAAACTCACAGCAGAAATTATATGGAAGAAGCAGGCTCACCTACACATTAAACAAACCATAGCAGGATGTCACTCTAAAAAAAACCAAAGCAGATGTCATCCAAACATAGAACCAAGGGGCTTCATGAAACCAGAAAGTATGATGGACTTTTCTGACACAGATTTCAAAAGAACAATGGTTGACTATTTTCAATCAGTGAAAGACAAAAAAACCAAACAAAAAGACAAAGTCAAAGAATTTCAAGATTCTATAAGTGAAAGCTAAGAGGAACTTATAAAACAAAGACAATGCAGATAAAACAAATGAGGCATGAGAAACTCTGGAAAAGCAAGAAACCCTAATCCAGCATATGAGGACCAGTGCCTTAGATGCTGTCAAGATGTTAAAGGGACATATGAACAGAGGTGAAAAGATGGAACACAGAACCAGCGAAATAGAAGATAATTCTCGGCTTTGATCTGCTACAACAAAATAACAGAATAAAAGGAAAGCAAAAGAAGAAAGACTAAGAAAAATGTGGTACTCCATCAAGCATAGTAACATGCACCTACCTGGAATCCCAGAACAGAAAGAAGCAAGTAAAGGCATTGATAGAGTTGATGAACAGTTACTAGAAGAGCTTTCAGACATAATGAAGAATGAAAGAATATATATACACAAAGAAGCTGAAGGGACCCCATATCAAATAGAACCTAAAAGAAAAACATCAAGGCGTATCATAGTCGTATTTTTCAGAATCAAAGATAAGGAGAAAATTCTGAAAGCAGCTAGGGAAAAGTGAAGAGTAACCTATGTTGTTACTGGTATGTGCTGCTGAGTTGCCTGCAATTCATAGCGAACCTATGTCTCACAGAAGCGAGCATGGCCCTATCATGAGCCAATCTCACGATCTCCGACAGACTTAATCTGATTTCTCCAGTCACTGAATCAATCCATCTCATCCTGAGTCTGCCTCTCCTGTGTGTCCCTCCACACAGTCTTCAAAGCATAATAAGAAAACCTAGGAGAGAGGACAAAATAGATAAAAGAGATCTTGTAAGAATCAAATCCCTACGCATATCAAAAAATTTCTCCAACAGTGTGAAAAGGAAACTCACAGACTGAGAGCAAAAAAATATTTAGTATTGAAGCTCAACATCATGAAAACAAAGATTCTCACCACTGGGCCAATTAGCAGCATCATGATTGATGGTGAAGACACTGAGACCGTTAACAGCTTTAGTTTTCTTGGCTCCACAATCAACACTCTTGGTACCAGCAGCCAAAGAATCAAAGGACAAATTGCATTGGGAAAGTCTGCTGTCATGGACATCTCCAGAGTACTGAAGAGCAACAATATCAGTCTGGAGACTAAGGTGTGCCTGATCTATGCCATGGTCTTTGCAATTACATGCTATGCATCATAAAGCTGGAAAATGACAAGGGATGATAGAAGGAGAATGGATGCTTTTGAGCTGTGGTGCTGAAGAAGAGCATTGAATATACTATGGACTTCTAAGCGAAGAAAGAGGTTCAAACTGGAAAGAGTGAAACCAGGCTGCTCCTTGGAGACAAGGATTCTGAAGCTCCATCAGTCATATTCAGGGCATGTGCTTGGGAGGGTGGAGAGACAATGCAGGAGCAGAAGACCCTCGATGAGACGGATTCACTTAGTGAGTGGAGTAATAGAGGTATGTGTGTCGGAGACAATAAGGTTGGCTCAGGATGTTGTTGTTATGTGCCGTCGAGTCGTTTCGGACTCATAGTGACCCTATGCACAACAGCCCTAAACCCTGCTCTATCCTGCGCCA
>NW_006400074.1:89389-90304 GCF_000299155.1 Elephantulus edwardii
TGAGTTGTGGGAGGATGTCAAAGATATCATTCAGGAAGAGTGTAAACGGTCATTACAAAGACAGAAGAGGAAGAAAAGACCAAAATGGATGTCACCATGGCTCAGGATAGATCAGGGTTTACAACAACAATCACATTTTTGATAATGTACTTGTATCTAAACTTTATAGAATACTCCAGCACCTCAACAAGGAAAAAGGTAAACAGCCCAATAGGAAAATGAGCAGAGGATATGAACGGACAGTTCACCAATTAACACATTCAGATGGCAAGCAAACACGTAACAAATGTTCAAAATCCCTAGTTCTCAGAGAGATGCAAATCAAAACAACTGTGGGATATCCTCTTACCCCAGTAACAATAGCGGCATTCAACAGAGCAGCAACAACAAATGCTGGTGAGGCTGTGTCGATATTAGAACCTTATTTACTGATGGTGGAAGTGTAAGATAGTGAAACCACTATGGAAGGCAGTCTGACCATCTCAAAAAGTTGGAAACAGAAATACCATTTGACCTAGCAATTACCCTACTGGGAATATACTCTGGGAATAAAGAAACCAGAACCATCATTCAAACAGATGTATATACACCCACGTTTGCTGATAGGTTATTTCCACTAACAAAGAGATAGAAGCAACTCAAGTGTTCATCAACAAATGAATGAATAGAAGAAATATGGTATATATATATATATATATATATATATATATCCACAAAATGTAATATACACAGCACTATAAAAGAAAGGACTCATAAAACATTATAAAGCATGGGTAATCCTTGAGGATATTATGATCAGTGAGATATCTCAATCACAAAAGGACAAACACTGCCTAACAGCACTCTTTTTTTTTTTAATTTAGGTTGTTTATTTTTCATTTCAATGAACATCTACAGAGATTTTGGAATTCCATT
>NW_006400074.1:91469-98435 GCF_000299155.1 Elephantulus edwardii
TCTTGAATGAAGTTTACAGTCCTTGGTTTTAGTCCTAGGTCCATGATCCACCTTGAGTTGGTTTTTGTATATTGAGTGAGGTGGGGATCTTGTTTAATTCTTCTGCAGATAGTTTTCCAATTTTGCCAACACCATTCTAACACCACTCTTATAAAGAAGTACTGACCTGGGGGATTGGGAGAAGAATATGAAAACAAGAATAGGTAATCAACACTGCATTGGAACAAATGAAAGAAAGAGCTGCTTACAAGAAATATATGATTAGACCATATATGTATGACAATAGTTCTGAATAAGGGGTACATTTCTAAGTGGACTCGGGGAGGGGTAGGGAAGGCAGAAGGAGCAAACTGTAACAACGAGTCAATATTTAATAAAAAAAAAGTGAACTGGGGAGGGGTACAGGGGAGAGGGAGAAAATGTGCTAGTCATCATTTTCTCTAGACAGTAAAAAGGAGAAGCACACATATTCCTTTGCAACACTGCTTGGACACAATATACCTGAAGTGACCAAGAAGAGTGGCCAGAGGATGGTAGCTTCTCTGAAAACATTTTACAGTTAGACTTATTGTGTCATGGTGTGTTACTCAAACTGGTAGATTCTTTGCCAATAGCTGTAAGCCCTCCTCAACGTAATGCCAAGAATTTTGGAGGCTAGTTACCTGGCCCACTGACCGGAAGGAAGTCATATTTGTCCTCTTTCCCAAAAGGTTATCCAACAATTCAGAAAGTAATATTGCATTGAAGAGTACTTGACAATGCCCGGGACAGTATAAAGACAGGACACTCAGAAATTCAAGCTGGATTAAGAAGAAACCATGGCACGAGAGTCATCATGGGTGATGTCAGATGGATCTTGGCTGAAAAGAGAGAATAATAAAAGAATGCTTATCTGTGTTTTATTGACATGACAAAGGCATTTGACTATGTGGATCCTAACATTTTATATTTAACATTAAGAAGAATGGAAATCCTAGAACACTTAATTGTGCTCCTTAGAAACACACACCCAGACCTAGACCTAGAAGGTGTTGTCAGAACATGAAACACTGCATGATTTCAAATCAGAAAAGGTGAGCATCAAGGCTGTATCCTTTCTAAAGACTTACTCAATCTGAACGCTGTGCAAATCATTGGAGAAGCAAGATTATAGGAAGAAGATTGTGGCATCATAATTGGAGGAAAACTTAACTACTTGCTATATGCAGATGACACAACTTTGCTTGCTTAAGTAGAAAAGGGAGGACTTAAAACACTTGCTATCGAGAATCAAAGACTACAGTCCTTAATATGAATTACATCTGAATGTCAAGAAAACAAAAATTGGCTGCTTTACAGATGCTGCCACCTCAGCAGCACACTTGCGCACTCCTCTCGCCCCCAGCCATGGCCAGTCCCACCGTGTACTTCAACGCTGCCATCGAAGGCAACTTTAGGCTGTGTCTCCTTTGAGCTGTTTGCAGATAAAGTCCCAAAGACAGCCAAAACTTTCACACTCTGGGTAAAGGATTTGGTTACAAGAGTTCCTGCTTTCACATAATCATGCCTGGGTTTCTGTGCCAGGGTGGTGACTTGAGATGCCATAAAGGTACTGGTGGCAAGTCCATCTGTGGGGAGCTGTTTGATGATGAGAACTTCATCCTGAAGCACAAGGGTCCTGGCATCCTGTCCATGGAAAATGCTGGTCCTAATACAAATGGTTCCCAATCTTTTATCTGTACTGCTAGGACTGAATGGTTGCATTGCAAGCATGTAGTCTTCAACATGGAACTTTGTTGAAACCATGGATTGCTTTGCGTCCAGAAATGGCAAGTCTAGCAAGAAGATCACCATTGCTGACTGTGGACAACTCTAATGTGATCTGTGTTTCAGATTTTCTCTTAATCACCAAATCAACCGTTCCATAAGGCCAGAGATCACCCTGCTCCCTCCAGTGTGCTTGCAGTGTCTTTTCATCTTTACACTCTTGCTACAGTTGTTTGAGCTCCATCTCTTCTTTCTTCCCCTCCAAACTAGACAACATTATGGTCTGTTCTTATTTGGGTTAAAATGTTGATACAGGTTTTCAGGCATAATATCAGTTGTTTTTGTAGTTGATGTTATGTGCCGTCGAGTCGTTTGCGACTCATAGCGACCCTATGTACGACAGCCCTAAACCCTGCTCTATCCTGTGCCAATCGCACTGCCTCTGACACACCCATCCCGATTACCCCAGTCACTGAATCAATCCATCTCATAGAGGGTCTTCCCCTCCTGCGCTGTCCCTCCACCCTCCCAAGCATGATGTCCCTCTTCAAGGATCTGTCCCTCCTTACAGCATGTCCAAAGTATGTCAGACGAAGCCCTAGAATCCTTGCCTTCAAGGAGCAGCCCGGCTTAGCACTCTCCAGGATGAATCTGTTTGTGTTCTTGGCAGTCCAGGGTACATTCAATACTCTTCTCCAGCACCACAGCTCAAAGGCATCAATTCTCCTTCTATCCTCCCTAGTCATTGTCCAACTCTCTGATGGACGCATAGCAAATGATTGCAAAGACCATGGCCTGTATCAGGTGCACCTTAGTCTCCAGAGAGACACTGTTGCTCTTGAGTACTTTAGAGAGGTCCCTAACAGCAGACTTTCCCATCGAAATACATTTTTTTATTTCCTGGCTGCTGGTGCCAAGAGTGTTGACCGCAGAGCAGAGCAAACTGAAGCTGTGAACAATCTCAATCTCTTCGCCATCCATCCTGATGGTACCAATTGGTCCAGTGGTGAGAATCTTTGTCTTCTTGACATTGAGCCTCAGTCCATACTGAAGGCTGCAGTCCTTGACCCTCTGCAGCAAGTGCATGAGGTCCTCCTCAGTAGATCTTCCACCAATCCTGATGCCACACTTCTCCTCATAGAGCCCAGCTTCTTGGATAATCTGCTCTGCATATAGGTTGAAAATGTATGGAGATAGGATGCATCCCTGGCATACACCCTTCCCAATTTTGAACCATGCAGTGTTACCCTGCTCTGTTCTGACGACTGCCTCTTGGTCCAAGTATAGGTTTCGCATTAGCACGATTAAATGTTCTGGGATTCCCATTCTTCTCAGAGTCAGCCACAGTTTGTTATGATCCACACAGGCAAACGCCTTTGCATAGTCAATGAAACACAGATAGACATTCCTCTGGTGTTCCCTGCTTTCAGCTAAGATCCATCTAACAACAGCTACAATATCCCTAGTACCACGACCCATTCTAAACCCAGCCTGGACTTCTGGTAATTCTCTGCTGATGTGCTGTTCCAGTCGTTTTTGGATAGTCTTCAGTAGAATCTTGCTTGCATATGAAATCAATGATATTGTTCTATAGTTTCCACACTCTGTTGGGTCACCCTGCTTTGGAATGGGAACAAATATAGATCTCTTTCAGTCAGTTGGTCAAGTCGTTGTTCTCCAGATTTCTTGGCACAACTTGGTGAGCACATCCAGGGCATCTGTTAGCTGATATATCTCAATTGGTATACCATCTATTCCTGGGGCCTTATTTTTTGCTATTCCCTTCAAAGCAGCTTGAACTTCTTCCTTCATCACCATAGGCTCTTGCTCAAGTGTTATTTATTAAATTCTTCTGTATCTGCCATTTCCTTTCGACACAATACTCAGTATATTCCTTCCATCTCTTTTAATACTTCCAGGATCATTTAATAATCTGCCTAAAGCATCCTTGATTATAGCAACTCTAGGTTTGAATTTTATCTTCAGTTCCTTGAGCTTAAGAAATGCTGAACGAATTTGGCCCTTTTGATTTTCTGACTCTAGTTCCTCGCACATTTCATTGTAATATTTTGCTTTATCATTCTGTGGTGCCTTTTGGAATCCTCTGTTCAGCTAGCCTCTTGAATATTAAAACACTTACTATGCTTACTACATCCCATAGTACTTTTTTTTTCTTTATGAGTTGGTAGGCTGGCAAAAAGACTTAATGTCACTGACTGTATATATCCCTATGGTGTATTTTTTAGTATAATTCTGTTAAAAGCAAGAAACATGAGCTGGAACTTTGAGAATGTATAGCTGCAAAATTGTCAATCCATTTAACAATGTCTTTAAAATTAAATTTTAAAATCGTGCTTTCTGGGAGTGTAATGTGTGTCTGTTGTTCGCCTGTGGGAATGAGTAACCCACATTCCTGACCTATAGCTGTTTCAATGTTAGAATGTACCCTACACAAATTTATTCTAATTAAGTCTTCATGACCAAAAAAAAAAGTCACCACTGAATCAGTAGGCAACCACATTGTGGTACATGGAGAAAAGATTGAAATAATTGCTTTCCTCTCACTTGGATCTACAGTAAACATTCATGGTATAAGTGGTTAAGAAATCAAGACATGTTGCACTGGAGAAATCTACTGTGAAAAACTTCTCCAAAGTGCTAATGAACAACTATGTCTGTTTTAGACTAAGGTGGGACTTATCCCAGCCATGGCCTTTATGACAAATTTATTTCCTTCTGAAAGCTCGACAACAAATAAGGACGACAGAAAAAGAAGCGGTGATTTTGAATGTGGTGTTGTGAAGAGCAGTGACTATTCCAAGTATTACTGAAATCAACTCAAGTCTTTCTTGGAGGAAGTGAACACAGAGTGCTTCTTAGAAGCCATGATGGTGACACTCTGTCTCACATGGTCTGAGCATGCTGTCAGGAGGGGCCATTCTTTGGAAAACGACATCAGAAAGGCACAGGGTCAAAGAAAGAAAGATACCCCAACAAGATTGATTAACACAGAGAATGTAGCAATGGGCTCAGACAGACCAGAAATTGTGAGGATGGTTTGTGTTAGGGCAAGGTTCAGATCTGTCCCTCACAAGGTCCCTGTAAGGAATGATTTGTTGTCACCTGACAGCAGTCATGACCTCAAGGGTATCAGAGATGATGAGGACGGCATAGGACAGGACAGGATTCAGGTCGGTTTTTCTTAGGGTTGCTAGGAGTCCCAAAGCATGTGATTCAAATCAGTCAACTGCTCTGTGGGAGAAGGATGGGCAGTCTTCTCCTGTATGATTAGCTTCCTCTGAGAACCTGCTGGAGAGTCACACATAGGTCTGTTCCTACTCTGCAGTACACAACAACAACAACAACGAATGATACTGGACTAGAAGGCACTTAACAACAACAAATGGAAGGTCATTTATAATCAATAATCAAACCTTGGTTGCTATAGCTAAATGGCCACGGAAGCTGAGCTTGCATCTTAATCTTCAATTAACACACATACTAACACCTCTTGGTTTTTTAATACCAGCCTAATCAGCATCCTTCATGAGGACTGGTGTCAGGATACTCATACCTGGGCACTCACCTGTATTGACCCTCTCAGACTCCAAGGGAAATGTCCAGTAAGATCATCACCCCAGTTTTATTCATATTGTTGAAGGGTTAATTCTCCTAGTTATAATAACTACAAGTTGGACTAACATTGAACCAAGGAGAAACTTACCACACTTTTCACCCTGAGAATAAATGTACCAGTAGTAGCTTTGGGAAGCTTAGCAGAAAGGATAATACAAGATATTGGCTGAGATGCACAGACATTAAACAAAAATCTCTACCTTCATAGTTAATGTAGGTATGGATCATAAACCGAATTTATTAGACTTTGCTTACCAGAACATTGGAATGTTGATGGGCCTGTACCATCAAAAACACTGTCTGCTGTTTGCATTTTAATAGAAGATGAGAAATGAAATTGAGGGCACAAAAAATATCAGGTCCAGATAAGTGGTTCAAGAACTCCCATTTCCAGCTTACAGGGAACTTATGCTTCCAAATAAGTGCTACTTCTTCTCCTCAGTTGCTGAGTTTCTTCTGGACCTGTGTTCTGGCAGCTATTAGTGTTATGAATCTTTGGACCCTGTTTGTTTAATTTCTGAGGGGGATTAGTTGCCTTTTCCTTGCAACAGTGTCATGTAAAACTCACGATGATGAAAGCATTTCAGCCACTTACCAGGGAGAGTGATCTCGGCATTATAAAGCTAGGATAGAGAGAGATGCATCTGTGTTCTCTTAGGCAGGCTTATAACACCTCCCAGCTTGAAGAACTACAGAAGATGAGACTTTCATCCATGTCTCCACATAAAGAATTATGAATATAAAACTCCACAGCACAGAATATACAGGAAAGTGTACGAAGTTCGTCCTCCACATTCCTAATAACTGATTATTGCTGTCATTGCTTTCAGCCCATCAGTAATCATTAGCCTCCTCTTAAAATTCTCTTAGGAAAAGAAATTTTTCCTGGTCTTTTATAAATGTTGGTAAGAGGCACCTGTGACTAACAAATTTTCCCCGATGGGAAGAATGCACAGTGGATTTGGGATTCAGACTCTTGTGTGTAGACAACAGCACATACATATAATCCTAAAACAACTGAAGTCTATTGGTCCAGAAGCCTTTGTAACAAAACCCATCTGAAATGATTGACTGATGCACACCTCATTCCATGCTTTCATGTAGAACAACATGTTGATACATAAAACAAACATGAACAAAACTGAAAAAGGAAATAGACAACACTACTATAGTGCTGGGAGACTTCAATACACCCCTCTCAAGAAAAGATAGAACTGCCAGAAAAAACTCAACAGAGATACTGAAGAATTAAATCACACAATAAACCAACTTGACCTCATAGATATCTATAGACTAATGCACCCCACAAAAGCACAGTATACCTTCTTCTCCAAAATGCATGGGAGATTCTCTAGAATACATCACATTCTAGGTCACAAGGCAAGCATCAATAGATTAAAAAACATAGAAATAATACAAACCATCTTTTCAGACCATAATGCCACAAAATTAGAAATTAATAATAGGATGATAAAGGAGGAAAAAAACATACATTTGGAAGCTGAACAACACCTTGCTTGAACATGACTGGGTAGTAGAAGAAATAAAAAATGAAATTAAAAAGTTTCTTGAAACTAATGACAA
>NW_006400074.1:103063-106636 GCF_000299155.1 Elephantulus edwardii
CTCTGTAAATGTTCATTAAAACTAATAAAATTTAATAATAATTTGTTTTAAAAAGTATTACTTAAAAAAAAAATTACTTCCTAGTCACTGACTGACATTTACCACAAGCTGGGTGAGAAAATGCAAATAGGATTTGCGTAAATGGCTCATGATAGGATTGGTCAGTTTTTTCATTCCACCAGGTTCAATTAAGACAGTTTTAGCCGCAGAAGTTGGGAATTTCACTATCAGCAAAGAAGAAGCAGAGAATGCAGTGTGTCTCTTTTGAGGTCTAAGATTACTATGCACCTCAGACAGGGACCTAGACAAGAGCAGCTGCAGTGGAGAATCAGAGACTTGTATGAAGCTGAGTTCATTTGGGGCTGCTTTCCCACTGAGCTGAGCCAGGGGCTTTTGCACACTCTTGATTGAGGACTGAGAAGTAGACCTCAGTGGAGTTTACAGTAAACTTTGTTCTGAGACTTATGTTGACCTCCAGCTTGGTTTGTCATTTGACCTTTGATGAGGTTGAAGCAAGAGGGGCCTGGAAGGGCACAAGGGCTCTGCCTTGTATTCCTGACCCTTGGCAAAAGAGCATTTGTGCCCCTTGAACTCAGTGGAATCATTGGGTCAGTGAATTTTTAATTCCTGAATCTCTAGAATCATAAATTCTATGGGACAGCAGTGATTTTTTTTTTCACACAGGTAAGCCATTCCATATACACCGTGAATAAGAGATAATTTACCATAGTTTCTACTCACTCACTTGTACTTACTCAACAGTGACAGTTTCCAGGAACCCTCGGCTGTAGCAGTGGCAGCTTCTGGTTCCCTCGATGGGGGTGATTTTTATGATTCCCCAGCAGAAAGCAGAGTGGTGAGTTCTTGGGCAGCAGTGGTGGCAGTGATGGTAGCTGCAGTGAGAGATGTTGTCAGGAGCCCTGGGTGGAAGTGGCAGCAGGTAGACTCACTCCTCAGCCATACCGGTTGTGGTGGTGGTGGATGGAGAACTTTTTGGTGCTTTTTTCCTTCAGTTTGGGTGGCCCTGGTGGTCCTACTGTCCTGTGGTTGTCAAAGTGGCCTCATGCCTTCCCCTGGAATTTGGGTGTTGGAATCCCTGAAGGAGATCTTGAAGACCCTTTCCCCAACCACCGGGCTGCAAGGGTCATGGTCACTGAGTGGGCTCTGGAGATGTGGTGTTTTCCCCAGTGCCTATGTGGTGGAGCTGGCAGCCTGCTGGGGGCTTCAGCCACAGGGGTGACTTTCTCCATGACTTTGCGGGGGCGCCTGTAGATTGCTGTAGCCTTGAACCATGACTGTGGCTGAGCCTTCTTGGCCCGTGGCACAGGCTGTGGCTCATCCTTCCTGGCCAGTGGCTGTGGCTGATCCTTCCTGGCTGGTGGCTGTGGCTGCAGCGCTGTGCCTTCCTGGCCCGTGGCAGTGGCTGTGGCTGAGCCTTTCTTGCCGGGGGCGCAGGCTGTGGCTCATCCTTCCTGGCTGGTGGCTGTGGCTGCAGCTGTGCCTTCCTGGCCCGTGGCGGTGGCTGTGACTGATCCTTCCTGGCCAGTGGCGCAGGCTGTGACTCGTCCTTCCTGGCCGGTGGCGCAGGCTGTGGCTGATCCTTCTTGGCCAGTGGCACAGGCTGTGGCTCCTCCTTCCTGGCCGGTGGCGGTGGCTGTGGCTGAGCCTTCCCGGCCCGTGGCAGTGGCTGTGGCTCGTACTTCCTGGCCAGTGGCGGAGGCTCTGGCTGAGCATTCAGGGGCTGCGGCTGTACCTTTAGGGGTGGTTTTAGCTGAGCCTTCCTGGGCCGTGGCTGACACTTTCTGGGGGGTTGTAGCTGAGCCTTCCGTGGCGGTGGTGCCCTCTGGGGCCCTTTGAATGTTTCCAGGATCCTTCCGGGGAGGCTGTGCATGTTTCGGGGTCCCTCCTTGGCCTCAGCTGGAGCTCCACCTTCCAGAACCACTCTGCAGAGCTGGCAACTGCCCCTGGGCCCCCTCGCAGGCATTGCTGTTGGAAGTGTCTGAGGCGGTGTTGGCTGAGGCATTGCTGGTGGTGCTGTTGTGGTCTGTGGTGGCGGTGATGGCACTGCTGGTGATGGTGAAGTGAAAGGTGGTGGTGGCACCGAAGGTGCTCGGGTTGATGGTTGTGGTGGCACCACAGGTGGTAACGGTGGTGAAGGTGGTCGTGCTAGTGGAGGTTGGGGAGACTTGGGTGGAGGAACCTCAGGTAGCGACGACTCTAGTACTGAAGACTCTGCCGGCCGTGGAGACTCTGCTGGTGGTGACGCCGAGGTAGTTGGAGATGGTTTTATCCACGCTATTCTTGGCAGCTGTGCCACTGGCAGCGGGTAAGGACTTGAAAAGCCCGTGATGTCACCTAGGGGTAGGATTTAGTGTTTAGGTTTGAAATGTAGGCTAAAAATCATGCTGGATATTATGCTTCTCATCTCTATTGTGCAGAACAAGGAATTATATAATGAAAGCCTAAACTATATCCTTCAACCCTTGAAATGTATTTTAAAAGGAGTAAACAATACAGTGGAGAGTTGAAGATGTTATAACAAAACACTTAAAAAGTGATAATGGCTACTTCCCAACCTCCAGTAGAATCAAGCTACAAGTCTATCTCCAGGCTTAACTAGGTGCCTATGAAAGGGATAGACCTCACTTTATTTACAACATTATAGGTGAACATCCACACTCAGTCGGGTCACCCTTCTTTGGAATGAGAACAAATATAGATCTCTTCCAGTCAGTTTGTGTATGCCAATTCCTTTCGATACAGTGACTCAGTATATTCTTTCCCTCTTCTTTTAATAGTTCCTGTATCATTTAATAGTCTGCCTAAAGCATCCTTGATTATAGCAACTCTAGGTTTGAATTTGTTCTTCAGTTCCTTGTGCTTAAGAAATGCTGAACGTGTTTGGCCCTTTTGATTTTCTGACTCTTTTTTACTATGAAGGCAACCCCATTTTTCCTCATCTTTTCATCTCCGGAGTAATATATCATATGATCATGTGACTCAAAACGCCCCATGCCAGTCCATCTCATCTCTCCAATGCCTAATATGTTAATATTTATGCGTTCCATTTCTCTCTTAACAATTTCTAATTTTCCTACATTCATGGTTCTCACATTCCATGTTCCAATCACTAGGGTCTGCTTACAACTGTTCCTCTTCCTTTGTATTTCCATACTTGAAAGTTCTACCTAGGTTTCCCTTTCTGTTAGTCTACGTGTGTTCAGTTGTACATAGGGTTTTCAGAGGCCTGCTATTTCAGAAGTGGATGGCCAGTCCTTCTTCCTACTCTGTCTTAATCTGAATGTTCAGATTTAGAGGAGTATCTGGCAGACAAGAAATTTGTGCAGTAATGAAACATATATCCCTCATTGTGGAGTTAACCATTAGTTACAGTGTTGAATTGCCAGAAGTCCAGGCTGTGTTTAGAAGGGGTCGTGGTACTAGGGATATTGTAGCTGATCTTAGCTGAAAGCAGGGAATACCAGAAGAATGTCTATCTGTGTTTCATTGATTATATAAAGGTGTTTTCCTGTGTGGATCATAACAAACTGTGGCTGACTCTGAGAAGAATGG
>NW_006400074.1:107476-108700 GCF_000299155.1 Elephantulus edwardii
TGTCAGAGGCAGTGCGATTGGCACAGGATAGAGCAGGGTTTAGGGCTGTTGTACATAGGGTCACTATGAGTTGCAAATGACTCGACGGCACATAACAACAACAACAGGTGAACATCACAATAAAAAACAATTTCTCTTTTGTCCAATTCACAAATAATCCCAGAAAATTAAAAGGCTTTGATTATTTCAAAATGTGGTAGAAAGTTGCACCCTTATTGGGGGGAAAATCATCTTTTATACCAAAGATATAACCACTTGTTAGAAACATAATTCATAGTATCAGTATCTTCTTGTATTATGTCATTAAAATATAAAAAGGACCAAGCAGACCTACTCATTCATTTCAATTGTTGCTCTGATTTCACATCCCCATTTTCAGTCAGCATTGTGGCGGACATGACTTGATTGTTCCCTTGATCCACATCAAGTGTTGGTACTTACCCATCAAGTCTTCAGAATTCAGGTCTTCTGGAAAACAGTCTTTAGAAAAAGAAAAGTAAATAAAAGTGGTATTATAAAAAGTTATATTTTCATTTTCTCCTGTTCGCTTGAAATTTTTCAAGTTCATGCAAAATCAACTCAGGTGCTCCCTTCGGATCCTCATGACTTTTCCTGGTATTCTCAAGACAGGCGTTCCATGAGCACTGAGGTGACTAGGAGGGTGGTGTAGGATAGTGCTGCAATCCCAGTGCCACGGAGTTTCAATCATCACCTGCTCTGTGGGACGAAGATGGGTAATGTCCTATTGAGACATTTACTGCCCAGGAAAACCCACTGCAAGGTCAGCTGTGAGCTGGTTCTGACGCCATGGCACACAACAACAACGACTACTGTAAGAATCTTTGGCAGCCTAGTGGAAAGGAATTGTATCACCAATGCAAAGGAACGTGGTTTGATCCCACCAGTTGTTCCACAGGAGAAAGACAGGGAATCTCCTAGCACCTCTGAAAACCAGGTGGATGGTCAGCTACAGGTCAGTTGTGACCCAAGGGTACACAACAATAACAACAGCAACACTACTATTGTGGTACGGACTATTTCTTCAAGTTTATGAAAATATATTTTGTATACTTTGCAGCTCTAATGTTTGGTGTACTGCCGAACTCGCTCAGCATATCTTAAGCTCAAGGAACTGAAGAACAAATTCAAACCTCGAGTTGCTATAATCAAGGATCCTTTCGGCAGAATGTTAAATGATCCAGGAAGTATTAAAAGAAGATGGAA
>NW_006400074.1:109981-137415 GCF_000299155.1 Elephantulus edwardii
GGGTTAAACCGGGTGGCTCCTTGGAGGCAAGGATTCTGAGGCTCCGTCTAACATACTTTGGACATGTTGTGAGGAGAGACCGATCCTTGGAGAGGGACATCATGCTTGGGAGGGTGGAGGGACAGCGTAGGAGGGGAAGGCCCTCTATGAGGTGGATTGATTCAATGACTGGGGTAATTGGGATGGGAGTGTCAGAGACAGTGCGATTGGCATAGGACAGAGAGGAGTTTAGGGCTGTTGTACACAGGGTTGCTATGAGTCGCAAGCGACTCGACGGCACATAACAACAACAACAACAACAAATGTCTTCTTGCCCTGTTGACTTTTTTTTATGCTTAAATTCCTTTATTTTACCTTAAATAGTTTACAATGATTTCTTTTTTAATGTCATTTATGTTTATTATATATATTATATATATTACAGTATATTCTTCCCATTTAATTTTTTTCACATTCATTCATTGTTGTACATGTTACTCCCTGTCTCCCCTCCCCCCAGTTCACTTTCCTCTTTGAAAAGAAAAAAATTCTTTCATTGTTATACAGTCCTCCCCCACTAAGTCCACAGTCCACTTTACCATGTATTTCTTTTTCTGGAATCCTGTCACAAAAATAATACCTTTTATATTCCTTTTAAACAGTTCTCTCCCTCATCTGTTTCAATGTAGTACATGTTATTTATCCCCCTTTCTTAGGATCCCCTCAACCTCTGTTGACTCTTTAAGCATCACATACTAAGCTTTATCGCCTCTTATGTTAGATTTCACTGAAGTCTGTATCTCAAATTAATAATACCACTATTGCTTTCTTTTGGCTACCGAGTTCTTGCTATTTTTTTTTATATTCTTTTTTCTTTACTCTGTATTCATGCTCTCATGACGATGAGGGTTTTTTTGTTTTTTAATTAACTTTAATGAAAGTTTACAGAGTTTCCAGCCATTCATTGTTGAGTTTCGTTTCTTATCCCATCTGCTACTCTTTTCTCTTAACTGGTGCATTTAACCCACACATATTCAATGTGATTATCAATAGGCAAAGTTTTATTGCTGCCACATTGTTGGGTTCTTTTTTGTGGTAGTGTTTACTTTAATCCATCAACTTTTCTGTGATGTCTATCTAAAAAGTCTTCCTTTAGTAATTCTTGCAAAGTTGGTCTTTTTTTCACAATTTTTAAAAAATTTTCTTCCTGATTTTTCTATCATATTTGATGTAGAATTTTGCTAGGCTCAGGATTGTCTGTTAGTACTTTTGGTTCTTCTTCCAAAATTTTGAATATGCCATCTCATTGTCTTCTTCCTTGAATGATTTCTGTTGGAAAATCAGCATTTAATCTTATTGATTCTCCTTAGGAGTTAACTTCCTGGTTTGTTTGGGTTTTGACTGGTTGGTTGGTTTGTTTGTTTAAAAACTGTTCATTAGCATTTTCTCCTTGTCCTTGATTTCAGAAAATTGAACTATGAGATGTCTTGGTGTTTTCCTTTTAAAGCCAGTCTTGTTTGGAGACAGTTAAGCTTCTTGGGTGTATATTTGTCTTTTTTTTTTTTTTTATTTCCCCAGGGAAAAGCATGAACACAGTCTCCCACTACCACAAATTATGCAGTCGAATTTCCCATACTTGGGAAAATCACAGGGGTCAGCAAATCCAGAGTGCAGTGGATAAGCCTCGCCCTGGGAAAAACACCTTTAGGATTATGGCATCTCCCCTGATGTCTGTTTTTCTATGTTTTATGATAGCTAGGAAGTTATCTGTTACTACTCCTTCCACATTTTGCTTGATAATTTTTTTCTTCTTCCTGTTGTACAATTTCAATTCCTTTTATGTTCGTCCATTTAATAACATCCCATACAATCATTAGTCTTTCTTCAACTTCTGTCCTTCTTGTTTTTACTTTATCCTCTTGCAGGACATTACTGAGGGCTCTATCTTCTGCTTCCCTGCCTTTGCTTTCCGTCTCTTCAAGTCTACTCTTCTGTCGTGTGAATGTGTTGACAGATTCTGAAAAGGCAGTCATATTATTCTGGGTTGCAGTTGCTTGTTTTCCTTATGGTTTCTGAAGTTTCCTTCTGCTTTGTCTTATATTGATTTTTAAATTCTTCTAGAGTTTTACTGTAGAGTCTTTGTAGAGATCCCCATATTTTCCTTACATTTTGAGAAAACACTTGATTATCATTCTTTTCAACTCCTTTGTCAGAGAATTCCATCAGTCTTTTTTCTTCTGGGAAATCCAATGATTCTGTTTTGGTAATTTTTTTCAGTGATACTTTGTTTTGTTTTTTGTAGTGTTTGATGTTGTCTGCTATTTTCAATACATTATGGTGACATTGTTATAGTAGATTGCATTTTAATCTCCTTTGTTCTGGCATGTGTGTGATCCCTGAGGAGATGTCTGTGCAATTATCTGTTTATTATATGTGTTATGCTGCAGTTGGATGGTTAACTTCTAATACACAGTGGGTGACATATGTGCTCAATCTTGTTTGATGAAATATGCAGACACTCTAGTCTGGTGTGGCATGGGTCTGTGATGAGGGTAGTGCAGTAATAGGCTTGCTGAAAAATCTCTGGAGTATTTGTCTTTCCTTGCTGTCTCCTGGTGGAAGACATCTTTTTACCTCAGTCCACATACACAGCAAACGTCCTGAGTCAGTAAGTTGATAGATACCTGGCTCTTGGTGGATCAGAAAGGCTCTGTGAATTTTACTGTTTCTACTGATCTGTGATTTCCTTTGTTACTGCACTTTTAGAGAGGTCTGGTGCAATAGCAATAAGGAGCCACACTACCAAGCCACAGGTGGGTTACCAGAACCCAAAGGGGGTTTCAAGGGAGAAAGAAAAAAAATATCCTCCACAGGCCCTACAGACTTCAAGAACCTACCACAGGACCCGCCAACTGAATTTCTGAGTCTCTGAATGAAATGATTCCTTGTTTTTTAACAGTCATATCTTTCACTGAATTCTTACAGGAATATATCTTTCAATTTTGGCTTGTAAGGTTCCTTTACCAGTTTCCACTGATGGGTGGGTCTGTTGGGCAAAAATTCAAGTCAGTATGATAGTTGTGATTTCCTTAGGTCAATGGGTACAGTCATTTGAATAGGGAAAAGAAAATACATGCACTCTGCTCTTGCATTTCCCTGTTCAGTGTGATATTCTAAAATACTTTTATTTAGCTGGGGACATCTTCTTGTCAGGTGCAAGATGGTCCACTCTCTGTCAGGTAAGGAGGATCTTTCTGTGGGTCCCTTTCTGTGTCCCCCACATAGAGGTTTGCTGGTTTGGGAGTGTTTTCCACGTGCTTCTTTTTCTGTGAAGTTGAAGCCTTGACAAGGGGCTGCTCTCAACAGGATTTCAAACCTTCCTGCATCCTGCCTTGCACCTTGAAATGTTCCCCTAATTTCTGAGTCTTCCTTCCTGCCCTTTGTCTCCTCTGTATTTTTCCTTTCTCCTCTTCTGTGTGTCCCTACAGGAATCTGGTATGTTCCCCAGTCTGCCTCACTGCTTTTTTTTTTCTTCTGCTGTTAGGATGAAAGTATGCACAGCATATGAGTTTTCTATAATTTATAAATATTTTATTTCATGAAATTGGTTGCAATCACTGCAATGTAACACCACTCATGGCCTGCTCAATTTGTCTGCTAGTCTAAAACTGCCCTAAAAGAAAAGTATAGTAATGAATCAGTAATATGCAGCATTATTTTATACACAGATCAGTTTCAGCTAGGTCAGGACAATAAGCTCTTCTGTCTTGAGACATTTTTCTCACACCAAATAGACCCAAATCTCAGACATACATCTCATTGCCTTGGAAAATTACAATTTTCACAGTAAAAAAAAGTATGATTTGACATTGTTAACTGTACCCTATGAACAGTACATTGAATAGAAAAATATAATACAAAGAGCTTAATGATTTAATTTCCACAGTACCTGAAATTGTGTCTACTACAGGACAAATGGGGCTTTTTTGTAATCTTCTTGTCCATTCTGTTTTTTGGATTTCATGCTGCTTGACAGCTGGAAGACAAAATCACAATAGAAAATCACAATTCAAAACTTCGTACCCTGACTATAAGAAAACCATTAATAATGGAACGTTTGATGCCCCAAATCACCAAATTGCCTACGGAGGCCAACTGACTAAAAGGTGAGCTTTAGGAAGATTTTTACACATTAGTGTGCACTTAAATGACTCACAGATAGATTGTGTAAAGAACTCCACTTATTTAGATGATACAGAGGCAGTAAAGCACATTGGTGGAGAGCATCAATAGTCCTGTCTGACGGCCTGGCTTAACTTGGCAACATAAGCCTGACACAGCTATATGCCCAGCTTTACTTTGTTACCATCCATTATTTTTTGCGTTTTGTTTTTTATTTCTTAGAAACATTTTCTTGAGCACCACACAATCCACACCGTGCATACATATTTGGAATCTATCAAAGCAGAAGAGAACATATTACACTTATTCTTATGGGGAACAGTTTTAATCAGCATCCCCACTACAACCCATTGTTAGCATAATGTTACAATATTTTAAAAAAAATAGTTGTTGTTGTTAAATGCCATTGAATTAGTTGATTTCCACTCATAGAGACCCTATGAAAAATGGAATAGAGGAGGAATAGAACTGCTTAAAAAGAATATATGATTAGGTATTATTTGCATGAAAATAGTCCAGAATAAGCTGCATAGTAAAGTGGACTGGGTGTGGGGGAAATTGTACAACAATGAAAGAATTTTTTTTTTCATAAGGAAAAGTGAAATGGGGGGATGGGCAGGGAGAAAAATGTACATCAGTGAATGAATGGAAATTCAAGTTCTCTGTAAACTTTTCATTAAAATTTCATTTTAAAAAATGGATCTGAATCCTGCCCTGCCCTATGTCATCCTAACCGTGTCTGACATACCTTATCCCATTATTACATTCACTGTGTCTTTCCATCTCATTGAGGGTCTACCATCTTCCCCTCCTTCACTGCTCTTCAACTTTTCTAAGTATAATGTCCTTTTCCAAGGATGGCCCTCCCACACAATGTGTCCAAAGCATGTGAAACAACGTTTCACTATTTTTACCTCCAAGGAACACCCTAGCTGCTTCTTTCCCAAGACATATGGTAAAGGCATGTCTTTTGGGTAGACCATGGGATATTAAGAACTCTTTTCAAACACCACTAATCAAAAGCATTCATTCTTTATCATTTTTCATTGTCTAACATTCAGCTGAGGCAAATAATTGAGAAGATTATGATTTGGATAAAATGAGGAGTAAATAGATTATTTCTACCAACTTTTGCAGTGAGAGATTGCTCAAACATGCAATCAAGATGCATTAATAATAATGGGTAACTGGAATGCAAAAGTTGTGAACAGAGAAAAGGATTAGTAGTTGGAAAACATGGACTTGATGATTGAAATGCAGAGTAGATGATAGAGTTCTGTACAATCAACAATTTATTCATTGCAAATATATTTTATAAGAAACATAAAGGAAGGCTATACACATATATTTCACGTGATGGTATGTATAAGAGTCAGATCAACTACAACCGTGGAAGGAATTGCTGGAGAAGCTCAATATCAGCTATGAAAACTAGACCAAATGCTGATTGTGGAACAGACGACCAACTACTCATATGCAAGTTCAAGCTTAAGCTGAGGAAAATGAAATCAAGTCCATGGGAACCAAAATTGACCTTGAGTCTATCCTTCTTGATTTTCACAACCATCTTAAAAAACAGGTTTGAGGCCTAATGAGTGAAGACCAGATGAGCTGTGAGAAGATCAAGAATATCATCCAGGAAGAATGCAAAAAGTCATTGGAAAGATAGGGGAGAAAGAAAAAACAAAAACAGAAGCCAGAAGAAACTCTGAATATTGCCCTAGAGTGCCAAGAAGCCAAAGCAAAGGGAAGAAATCAAGATGTTAAGGAATTGAACAGAAAATTCCAAAGGGCAGTTCAGGAAGACACAGAAAAGTATTACACTGAAATGTACAAGGAGCTGGAGTCAGAAAATCAAAGGGCCAAACTCGCTCAGCATTTCTTCAGCTCAAAGAACTGAAGAACAATTTCAAGCCTTGAGTTGCAATACTTAAGGATGCTTTAGGCAGAATATTTAATATCCCAGGAAGCATTAAAAAAAGATGGAAAGAGTATACAGTCATTGTACAAATGAATTGGTGGACACAGAAGAATTTCATGAAACAACGTATGAGCAAGAGCCTGTGGTGATGAAGGAAGAAGTTCAAGCTGCTCTGAATGAATTGGCAAAAAACATGGCCCCAGGAATTGATGACATACCAAATGACATATTTCAACAAACAGATGCTACCCTGGATGTGCTCAACAAGTTGCGCCAAGAAATCTGGAGGACAACCACCTGGCCAACTGACTGAAAGAAATCTATATTTGTTCCATGAAGGAAAAAAAAAAAGGTGATCCGACAGAGTGAAGATATTATCAAACAATATTACTCATATCACAAGCAAATAAGGTTCTGCTGAAGATTATCGAAAAACAACTTGAAATAGTACATCAACAGAGAACTGCCTGAAGTACAGGCTTGAAAGAGGTCATGAAACTAGGGATATTATAGCTAATGTCGGATGGATTTTCACTGAAAGCAGAGAGTACCAGAGGAATGTCAATCTATGTTTCATTGACTATGCAAAGGCATTTCACTTTGTAGATCACAATAAACTGTGGCTGACTCTGAGAAGAATGGGAATCCCAGAACACTTGATTTGTTTACGTGAGATCTCTACTTGGACTAGGGGGTAATCCTTAGAACAGAACAAGGAAATACTGCATCATAAGAAAATTGCAAAGGGTGTATGCCATGGATGTGTGCTATCGCCATATCATTTCGGTCTATATGTGGAACCAATTATCTGGGAGGCTGGCATATATGAGGAGAAATGTGGCATCAAGATTCCAGGAAGACTCATCAACAATCTGTGTTATGTAGATGACACAACACTTCTTCCTGAAACTGGGGAGGATGTGAAGCGCTTGCTACAGAAAGTCAAGGACTGCAGCCTTCAATATGGATTGAAGCTCAATATCAAGAAAACTAAGATTCTAAACACTGAGCCTATTGGCAGCAGCATGATAGATGATGAAGAGATTGAGATTGTTGACAACTTCAGTTTGCTTGGCTGTACAATCAATTCTTGGCACCAGCAGCCAGGAAATAAAAAGACATATTGCATTGGGAATGTCTGCTGTCAGAGACCTATCCAAAGTACTGAAGAGCAACGATGTCACTCTGGAGACTTAGGTGTCTGACCCAGGCCATGGTCTTCAGAATTACTTGCTATTCATCAGAAAGCTGGACAATGACTAGGGATGATAGGAGAGTTGATGCCTTTGAGCTGTGGTGCTAGAGAAGAGTATTGAATATACCATGGACTGCTAGGAGAACAAACAAGTTTGTCCTGGAGAGGGTGAAGCCAGACTGCTCCTTGGAGGCAAGGATTCTGAAGCTTCGTCTGACATACTTTGGACATGTTGCAAGGTGGGATCAGTCCTTGGAGACGGACATCATGCTTGGGCAGGTGGGTGGAAGGACAGCACAAGAGAGGAAGACCCTTGATGAGATGGATTTATTCAGTGACTAGGGTAATGAGGGTAGGTGTATCATAGACACTAAAATTGGCTTAGACTAGAGCAGGGTTTAGGGCTGTTGTACATAGGGTTGCAATAAGTTGCTTGCGACTCAAATAGCACCT
This sequence comes from Elephantulus edwardii, assembly GCF_000299155.1. Classification (NCBI taxonomy): domain Eukaryota; kingdom Metazoa; phylum Chordata; class Mammalia; order Macroscelidea; family Macroscelididae; genus Elephantulus; species Elephantulus edwardii. The sequence goes on from NW_006400074.1 coordinate 117,712, forward strand.
AACTACAACAACAGTCTTCAAACTGACATCATTGCTTTTCAGCACTTTGGAGAGGTCCCTGACAGCAGACTCTCCCAATGCAATACATGTTTTGATTTCCTGGCTTTATTGTGCCATGAGTATTGATTATGGATTTAAGCAGAATGAAATAATAGGAAAATGCTATTTCTTCTCCTTCTGTTATGATGTTGCCTATTGACGACAGAGTTTTGTTTTCTTGATACTGAGATATAACCCATAATGAAGGCGGTAGTTTTTGATCCTCTGGAACAAGCCTTTAAATTCCTTCTCATTTTCTTTAAGCAAGGTTATGTAATCTTCATAATGCAGATTGTTGATGAGTCTTTCTCTGAGCCTGGTGTCACATTCTTCTTCATGTAGTCCAGATTTTCAAATGATAGGAAATGGCAAAAAATAAGGCTCCAGGAATAGATGGTATACCAATTGACATATTTCAGTTAACAGATGCTGCCATGGATGTGCTCACCAAATTATGCCAAGAAATCTGGAGAACAACCACTTGGCCAACTGACTGGAAGAGATCGATATTTGTTCCTATCCCAAAGAAAGGTGACCCAACAGAATGTGGAAACTACAGAACAATCTCACTGATTTCACATGCAAGCAAGATTTTACTGAAGATTATCCAAAAACGACTGGAACAGTACATCAACAGAGAGCTACCAGAAGTCCAGGCTGCGTTTAGAAGGGGTCGTGGTACTAGAGATATTGTAGCTGATGTTAGATGGATCTTGGCTGAAAGCAGGGAATACCAGAGGAATGTCTATCTGTGTTTCATTGACTATGCAAAGGCATTTGACTGTGTAGATCATAACAAACTATGGCTGACTCTGAGAAGAATGGGAATCCCAGAACACTTGATCGTTCTAATGCGAAACTTATACTTGGACCAGGAGGCAGTCGTCAGAACAGAGCAAGGGAACACTGCATGGTTCAAAATTGGGAAGGGCGTACGCCAGGGATGCATCCTATCTTCATATCTTTTCAACCTATATGCAGAACAGATTATCCGGGAGGCTGGGCTCTATGAGGAGAAATGTGGGATCAAGATAACAGGAAAACTCATCAACAATCTGCGTTATGCAGATGACACAACCCTGCTTGCTGAAACTGAAGAGGACCTGAAGCGCCTGCTGCAGAGCGTCAAGGACTGCAGTCTACAATATGGATTGAGGCTCAATGTCAACAAGACAAAGATTCTCACCACTGGACCAATTGGCAGCATCAGGATGGATGGTGAAGAGATTGAGATTGTACACAGCTTTAGTTTGCTTGGCTTCATAGTCAACAGTCTTGGCACCAGCAGCCAGGAAATTAAAAGGTGCATTGCCATGGGAAAGTCTGCTGTTAGGGACCTCTCCAAAGTACTGAAGAGCAATGGTGTCTCTCTGGAGACTAAGGTGTGTCTGATACAGGCCATGGTCTTTGCAATCACTTGTTATGCATCGGAGAGTTGGACAGTGACCAAGGAGGATAGAAGGAGAATTGATGCCTTTGAGCTGTGGTGCTGGAGAAGAGTATTGAGAATACCATGGACTGTTAGGAAAACAAACAGATTTGTCCTGGAAAGGGTTAAACCGGGTGGCTCCTTGGAGGCAAGGATTCTGAGGCTCCATCTAACATACTTTGGACATGTTGTGAGGACAGATGTCCCTTAGAGAGGGACATCATGCTTGGGAGGGTGGAGGGACGGCACAGGAGAGAAAGGCCCTCTATCAGGTGGATTGACTCAGTGACTGGGATAATTGGGATGGGAGTGTCGGAGACAGTGCGATTGGCACAGGACAGAGCAGAGTTTAGGGCTGTTGTACATAGGGTCTCTATGAGTCACAGGCGACTCGATGGCACATAACAACAACAACAACATATATAGATTGAATAAGTATGGAGAAATGATACAACCTGATTCACAGTTTTCCTGATTTCAAGCATGCATTTTCCCCCTTTTTCTATTTGTATAACAGTTTTTGGTCTAAGTATAGGTTTTACATGAGCACAATTAAGTGTTCTGAGATTTCCATTCTTCTCAATGCCAGCCACAATTTCTTATGAAACACACAGTCAAACATCTTTGCATAATTAATTAAATAAAAAGCGATATCTTTCTGGTATTCTCTGCTTTCACCCCAGATTCATCTGGCATCATCTATCTATCCCTCATGCCGTGGCTTCTTCTAAATCCAGTCTCAATTTCAGGCCATTCTCTGTTTGTGTACTATTCTAGCCATTTAAATAACCTTCAGCAAGATTTTACTGTGATTGTCCCATAATTTTCACAAACTGTTGGTTACCTTTTTTCAGAACGGGAACTAGAGCTGTTCTCATCTGATAGGTTAGGTACCTGTCTTGTAATATCATGGAATATCTTCGTGAGCATGTCTAGACCTGCATCTGTTTGTCAAAACATGTCACTTAGCGTTAATTGGTTCCTTAGGTCTTTTTTCCCCTAATACCTTTAATGGAGCTTAAATTCATTCTTTCATCACTACCGGTCCCTGATCATACACTATGTCATATAATGGTGTGTCCACTGATTCTTTTTTGGGATAATGATTCCGTTTATTCCTTCCTTCTTCTTTTGATACTTCCTAGATAATTCAGGATTATTCCCAGGGCATCCTTCAGGATTGCAACTCAAAACTTAAATTTGTTTTTCAGTTCTTTTAGCTAGAGAAATGCTGAGAGAGTTCTTCAATTTTTAGTCTCCGGTTGCAGCTCTTTTCACATTCTTTCCTAACAGTTCGCTTGTCTTCTTATGGTGCACTTTGAAGCCTTCTGTTCATCTGTTTCATTTGTGTTGACTTCTTAACAGCTTAGTACACTGTTCAGAGTCTTTTCTGACACTGGTCCATTTTTAGTATCTCTTTCTCCTCTGCCTTTGTAATAACCTTTTGCTTTCTCCCTAGATGATATCCTTGATATCATCCAGAACTCATCCGGTCTTCAATTAATAGCATTTAAGCCTTCAAACCTAGTCTTGAGATAATTTTTCAATTTGGATAGGATATGGTCAAGGTCATATTTTGGTTCTTGTGGACTTGTTTTCATTTTCTGCAGCTTCAGTCTGAATTTGCACATAAATCATTTAAGGTCTGTTGCACCATCAGTGCCTGGTCTGGATTTGAATTCTGAAAGGGAGCTTCTCCAACTGTTCTTTCCACAGATATAGTCAATCTGATATCTATGTAAAGTTCATGTAGACAGTCATCCCTTTGATTTTTAGACAAAGTATTTGCCATGAATAGATTATTGATTGTACAAAATTCAATCATTTGTGCTCCACTTTCCATTTTTGTCACCAAGTCCATATTTTTTAATTACCAGTCTCCTTTCTTTGTTTCTAGCTCCATTGGACCATAGGAGAATGATAAGCAATCTCTTCTCATGTGATTTTCACCCTATGGAAACCCACCAAAAGATCTACTGTGTCAGCACTGACACAATTGTACATAACAACCACTCACACGTATTACCTACATCTTTCTAATTTGATAGACTAATTCCTCAGCTGCTTCAGAAATACACCAAAAAAACCCCACGTTCAGATTTAGGAATCCTACCTGAGTACTCGCTGAGACGGATCAATTCTGTGAGTAGAGTGGTGGGAATGAATGCGTTTGAGACAGTGAGGTTGGCACAGGATAGAACGGCGTTTAGGGCTTTTATACATAGGGTCGCTATGAGTCGCAAATGACTCAATGGCACATAACAACAACAACCACCTGAGTACTTGACCTACGTTCAGTTTCTTGGTTGCTAATACAAGGATATTCTCTTATATTCTGAATCCAGCCTTTAGAAACACAAATATCGACAAAGACATTTTTGGAGACACTAGAATACATATTCCTTTCTAATCTAGCTGTGATCATCCAGGTTCACACAAGAATCATCTTGCATCTTTCAGTGTATCTGGGTTTACAGTACTTGAACACATTATTACCCACAATACGTAACTTTCAGAAAGGAGAGAGGAGGTGACAGAATATTTTTTCTTTTTCTCATATCCCCTGGACTAGACCATCATACTTGTAACATCAGGCTTATGTTGAAAATCCAAGAAGTTATGGGCACACTGTGAAACTGCTTCCCCAGACAGAGCCCCAGGTCCTTAAGTCTATAATCCACTCTTAGCCATTATTTCTTGGTGGCAGTGAGTTCCCACCTCCCATCTCACCTTCCTCCACTTTTATCTTTAGTGCGATTTAAGATATTACAAACCACAAAGGAAATTCCTCTTATACATCATCAATGCATTGTGGGTTTCTACCACTTATCCTTTCGAATCTATTTAGTGTAGCAGATTCTAGTGGATCACTCCATATTACATACAGATATTTTGTTGTTTTAATGTACCACCGACTCATAGTCCACTCACAGCTGACGACAGTTCAGTGGGTTTTCAGCATCTATAAATCACACAGCTGGAGACTGCCCACATTTCTACAACTGAGTAGTTGACAGATTCAAACAACGTGCCTTTGGTTGGTAGTGCAATTCTTTACCACTAAGCCACCAGAGCTCCCTTACACGCACTTCTTGTTGTTACATGTAATTAGGGGTACACAGTTCAATACAGCGAGTTCTGGTGGCATGGTAGAAAGAAGCTGTGCTGCAATCCCAAAGGCATGCTGTTCAAATTTACTCTGAGGGAGAAGGATGGGCAAACTCCTCCTGAGTGATTTACTGCCTCTGAAAACTTGATGGAGGGTCAGCTATGGGTTGGTTCTGACTCAATGGCACACAACAACAGCAACAACAAATCAATACATGTCATTCCACCCTTTAGTCTCCCAAATTCATGTCTTTGTCACATATAAAACACTGTCACTCCATCAGATCATTCCCACAATTCTTTGATTCACACAAAGTCCAAATTCTATCCTGAGGTATAACTCTTCTTCAATCCAGAAAGCAAATTCTCAGCTTCTGAAGTACTGTGATCAAACAGGTATAAGAAGGCATTTCCATTCTTAAAGGGAGAAATTCAAAGAATAAGAGGTGCCAAGCAAGTCAAATGCTCAGCAGAGGAGTTTACATTAGCTTTTGCCTTGAAAAGAAGCCTCTGTTCTCTGAGACAATCTGATAATGGCTCAACCCTCTAGACACTGGCAACTGGCCATTTTGTAAGTACTTATGGTGGAGGCATTATGGTCTTGGACTTCAGATGTGCCTTCCAGGCTCACTGGGAGAGAACCCTGTTCTCTCAGCTTTGGGGATCCTCATTCTTCAAGACAGTGTTGACCGTACCTTTTTGTTCCCAGTAGGCCTATTTTTTCTGTCCCTGTGGACATGGAAGCTCCACCTCTCAGGTTTGAGGGATGACTGAATCCTAATGGAAGCACATTCCAAAACTATGTGTTCAAAAATTTAGCTCTTAAACTTGGGAAACTGTGACCCCCATCCTGAGAAACTCCTGAAACCATAACTCCATACTTTGAGATAACCAGAGATTGTGGCCTAAATCTTTTTGTGAGGATACTGTGTTACATGCTCATTGGTCTCTCAAAAATGGTAAGATAGGTGTCTTTTCTGCCCCCACCAATGTTATTAAGCTCTTGATCTCTAACAATTAATGTCCAGGGCGTCCTCACCTGCCAGTAAGCCTCAAGCCAAAGGTAACAAGCTTTCTAGCTCCATGAGGCCAAGACCAGCTCAGTAAACAAGTGTAGAGATGCCCCTAACACCAGGCAGCCTCCTACACAGACACACCTTCTCCACTGCTTACTGAATTGGCTTCATTGTCTCTTTTGCTGATCTTCGTCTCTGCACACGTGTCTTATTTCTGCTGCTGCTGTTTTTCTACTGCTTCTTCTTTTTGTCTGTCACCGTGGTGTAAAAATCCCCCACCTTTCCTTCCATCCTTCAGCGGAACTGCTTTTGATGTCTTAATTCCACCAACAGTCTCATCAAGAAAAACTATGGGTTTATTAGGCATCTTAAACTCTTCTAAATTCTACTCATTATCCATTGTTGACATTTTAGGTATCGATAAAAACAGAATTACACTTTCAAGGTACCAATGCCTTAACTACTCAGTGCTGCTTTTAAAAGATGCTAAAAATGTCTGGCTTTCACAAACAGAATAGATAGATTTAAATAGACATATTTATTTTCCTTGTCTAGAGAATGCAGTCTAAGATAGCCCACATTTGTAAATACTGTTGGAAGGGAAGGAAAAATGTCAATTACTGAACTAACAATGTGGGTCTTCTGATTTTTAGACTCTTCTAGAGACATTCTCAAACTGATGTCCTTTGGGCCAGGATGGAGAGTCAGAGGGGCTCCCATGTCCATGAGGAGCAGCTGGTGGACTCCCAGTATTAACCTTCCCATTATCAGCTCAACACACAGTGCCCTAGGTCACTAGAGATCCTTTAAAACTCTATGAGACAACACACTATCTATCCACTATGTCACTATAGCTAAGTTTCTATTGTGCTTGAGTTAGTATTAAAAAACAAAACAAAACAAAAAGAGCTTCCATGAACTTGACTTCAGAAAAAAGCCATGAACTTTTTCCTCTTAGGAAAGAATTCAAGCACCCATTCTGCTGCTCAATACCTGAAGAAGATATCTCCTTACCTGTCTCACATTAAGTCTGTCCCAGCACACAGAAACTATGGTGGGCATCAGTATTTTGTAAAAACATTTATTCCACATAAGACGGACATCACTTATTCTTGACAGTATCATCTGAAGAGTTACCTTAAACCTCATTTGAGAAAACTTTATTGAATTTCTCTCACCTGTAGGTGATTTCTTCTGGTTTTTGAGGATTCTCCTCCAAGAACAGGTGAATGGATTATCTTTGAATAGTGCTGAATAAAAAGGGTGTTAGAATAAGAGAAAGTTTAGTATGAAGTATCAATATAAAAAAACCACATGTTACTGGTAAAAAAAGTAAATTAACACTTTCAGAGCGGTAAATTTCCAAAGTCAATATGAACATACCTTTGCTGCAGATGTTACCCATGTTTTAACTGTGAACTACAATGAAACTTAATGACCTACAATTGAATTACAATTAAACTACAAATAAACTACAATTAAACTTAGTGAACTAAAATTAAAATTAAAACTGAATTCAAATCAACTAAATCTTATCCAGCCAATTCTTAGTCCAGAAAGACTGAGAGAACCTAAGGTAAAATACACATCACTAGAGATCCTTGGCAACAAGTCATCACAGAATCTTCAGAGTGAGAACATTCCTTGCTCTGTGAGATCTCACTACTATTCTCTGCTCATGTGCATTTTTGTTTGATTTTCATTTTATATTAGTTTGCTCACAAACTTTATACACATTGTGTTTCACATTTTTCTTCATTCCTATTGTGTTTTATACAATCGTGCCTATGCATTATGTTTCATAAAATCAGTCATCATTGGATCTTTCCCATTATTACCCAAACTTTTCAGGTCCCACCATATCCTTCCCATTTCCCTCACCCCGTCCTTTCACCCACCAAACTGTGCAACCCTGTGGTTTCACCCTTACCACTCCTCATCCCTCTGCTCCCTCCCCTTGCCCGCTTGCATCCTCATATATGTTTTAATAGTTATCCCTTATTTTTACCATAATGGTATTCTTATGCAGTATTTGTCCCTATGAGACTGAATGAGTTATCTCAGAGTAATGCTCTCCAGTCTCTCCCAAGTTATGCAGCAATTTTCAAAATCACAGCTCCTGAGTGCATTCCAATATTCCATTCTGTGAATGTACCACAATTTCTCAGTCCTTTCAGTTGTAGCGGACATTTGGGCAGTTTCCATGATCTTGTAATGGTGAATAATGCTGCTATGAAAACTGGTATACAGATGTGGAGTAGCGGGTCATAGTAGTTTCTATCTTCATCTGTTTGAGGAAATGTCAAACTGTCTTCCAGAGTCTTTCATTTTATAATCCCACCAACAGTGTATGAGAGTTCCCACCTCTTCATATCCTGTCAAGTATTTATTTCTTGGTGCCCTACTCAACTTTGGTATGGCTACTGGGGTGAGATGATATCTCATTGTGGTGTTGATTTGTATCTCTCTTATTGCCAGGGATTTTGAGCATATGCTTCTTTTGTATGTCTAAAGCACTGCCATCCAATTGGTTCTGATACATAGTGACTCTTCAAAGTATTTCCAGACTGTCAACTTATCACATTTACCACATTCATTTTTACTATTTAGTTGTGTCAACTTGAGCACGACTCATAGCGACCCTAGGAACAAAAGGCCTGATGCCCTTGTATAACTATCTACATTTATCAAAGTTCAGAGTTTCCAGAGGCATGTTGTGTAGGAAGTGGATGTCATTTCTGCTTCCAATATTTCTAGAAAAAACAATACTTTTTCCTACACTACTAAAAAAGCATTACTATTAATTGTTTCATTGAGAATATATAGATGTTTTTGGATTGCTAACTCAAAGTTCCTCAGTCAAAAGTCGCTATGAATCATCTGTGATTTGACAGCACTTAACAACAACAACAACAACAACATAGAGAGATCTCTGTTGGCCTAGCAGATAGAAAATTATGCTACCAAGCCAAAGGTGGGTGATTTTAAACTGTGACCCTCAGGCCTGGTGTTAATTGTTTTTGTCAAGCACTCTTCTAAGTGGTATAGCACTGGTCTGTTCTTTTGCTGTACATAAGTAACTCATGGTTTCTGTGATGGTAAACACTGGGACACTGATATGTCTAATGGGATAATGGTTGCCCATGGTGAACAGTGTTTGGTGGTGCTCCTCAGTTAAAACAAACTTGGAAGCATGAATGGCATCCACTTCTGAAATAGCTTGCCTTCGGAAACTCTATTAACTTGGAGGAAAAATGAAAGTTATGCAAGTGTTCAGGTCTTTCATTCATAGGGTCGCTATGAGTTGTCTATTACTTGAAGGCACTTAACAACAACACCACCAACAACCATTTAAAGTTGAACTTCTCTGGAAGTTCAAATCTACCAGAATCTCCATGGGAGAAAGATGAGCCGTCTTCTCTGGTGAGATTTACAGCCTCCAAATTGTTACTGGAGGGTCAATTATGAGTTAGTTCCAAGTCCATCTCTCTCTCTCTCTCATATGATAATAATTTACTGTCATCTAACACTTCATTGTGGGTAGAATATGGAATGATCCAGGAAGCATTAAAAGAAGATTGAACGAGTATACAGAGTCATTGTACCAAAAAAGAACTGGCTGGCACAGAAGAATTTCATGAAACAACATATGATCAAGAAGCAATGGAGATTAAAGAGGAAGTTGAAGCAGCTCTGAAAGAACTGACAAAAAACAAGGCCCCAGGAATTGATGGCATACCAACTGATGTATTTTAACAAACAGATGCAGCCTTAGACATACTCATCAGGTTTTTTTAAGAAATCTGGAGGAAAACAACCTAGCCAACAGACTGGAAGAAATATGCATTTATTCCCATTCCAATAAAAGATGACCCAACAAAGTGTGGAAATTATCACATGCAAGCAAAATCCTGCTGAAGATTGTCCACAAACAGCTAGAATAGTACAGCAACAGAAGACTGCCATATTTATGTCAGTTTAGAAGAGGCTGTGGCACTAGGCACATCATTGTCAACAATAGATGGATCTTGGCTGAAAGCAAGGAGGACCACAAGAATATCTGTATTTGTTTTATTGACTCTATAAAGGCATTTAACTGTGTGGATCACAACAAATAGTGGCTAACATTGAAAAGAATGGAATCCCAGAACACTTGATTGTGCTCATGTGACCAAGGAGCATTTGTCACAACAAAACAAGGAAACATTGCATGGTTCATAATCAAGAAAGGAGTGTATGAATGATGTGTTATTTCTCCAAACCTTTTCAAGCTATATGCAGAACAGATCATTTGGGAGGCTGAATTTTATGAGAAGAAATGTAGCATCAGGATTTGTGGAAGACTCATCAACAGCCTGAGATAGACAGGTGACGAAACCTACCTTGCTGAAATTGAGGATGATCTGAGGTCAAGGACTGCAGTGTGCAATATGAATTGCAGGTCAACATTATGAAAACAAAGATTCTCAGCACTGGGCCAATTGACAGCACCACGATAGATGGGGAAGAGATTGAGATCGTTAACTATTTCATCTAGCTCAGATCCACAGTCAACACTCTTGACACCAACAGTTAGGAAACCAAAAGACATGTTGCATTGGGAAAGTCTGCTATCATGGAATCCTGCACAGTGCTGAAGAGCAATGGTGCCCAGTCGAGAGACCAATGTGTGCCATGACCTTTCAACTCCTTGCTATGCATCAGAAAGCTGGACGAGGGGTAAGGATGACAGAAGAAGAATCAATGTCTTTGAGCTGTGGTGCTGGAGAAGGGTATTGAACATACCATGCACTGCCAAGAGACACACAGAGTCTGTCCTGGAGAGGGTGATACCTGGTTACTCCTTGGTTGCTAGGATTTTGACGCTCCATCTGACATACTTTAGGCATTTTGCCAGTCCTTGGACAAAGACATCATGCTTGAAAGTGTGGAGGGTCAGTGAAGGAGAGGAAGATCCTGAACAAGATAGATTGAAACAGTAACTGGGGTAATGGGCACAGGTGTGTCGGACACAGGGAGATTAAGGTCACTATGAGTTGTTATAGGTTCAATGACACATAAGGACAACACCTAATTTCAGATAATATTGCCAATAATGGAAAATCATATTTTCATTAAAAAAAACCTGTCTCCCACTGCTTATACTAGACAGGGGCTCTGTGTGGTAGTGTTAGATAGATTATGTTAAAAAATAAACAAAGTTTTTTTTCTTTAGGGACAGAATATCAGGAGGACTACATGACTACCTTTCCTAAGAGAATAAAAGATAAAGAGCAAGTTAGAGAATGAGGAATGCAACAGCATGATAGGAACATTACCAAACATATGCCCACCAAATCTATTGTTCGTGTTGGTTTGGGGTACCACCAAGTCAGAAGTGACCCATAGCTGATATCCACTAGTAGGTTTTCAGAGATAATAAATCATGTGAGAGGAGACTGCCCTACTTTCTCCTGTGAAGCAACTGGTAGATTTTTTTTTAATTTTTATTATTTTTGTGTGAGTGTACCGTCAAATCAGATCTGACTGGTACAGGATTGTCCCTCCTTCCCTGGCAAAGCATCTGGTGGATTCAAACCGTGCGCCTCTGGGATTGTAGTTGCAGCTCCTTACCACTAGGCCATCAGAGCTCCCCTAACTGGTAGATTTAAATCACAAGACTTCAGGATTGCAGAATAGATTCTTACCACCAGGCCACGAAAACTCCTCAGTCTAGAATTGTTCTGTGCCATCAAGTCACCTGCTACTCATAGTGACCTAATGTACAACAGCTGTGAAGCCTGCCCTGTCCTGAGCCAGTTTCATTGACTTCGACAGACCTAACCCCCATTGCCTTAGTTACTGTATCAGTGGTCGTCTTCTCCTTTGCTGCTCTGCCACCCTTCCAATCATGATGTCTTGTCCAAGAATTAGTCTCTCCTGGCCATACACTCAAATTAAGTGAGATGGGGCTTCAACATCCTAGCCTCCAAGGAGAAACTTGGTTTCACCCTCTCCAAGACAGACCTATTTGTTTTTTGGTAGTGTATATTTTCAAGACTCTTCTCCAGTAACAGAACTCCAACACATCAATTCTTCTTCTGTCATTCTTAGTCATCGTCCAGCTCTCTGATGCATAACAAGTAAAGACTATAACCTGGATAAGGTGCACCTTAATTTCTAGACTGAAGTGGTTGCTTCTCAGTATTCTGGAGAGGTTCCTAACAGCAGATTTTCCCTGTGTAATTCATCTTTTGATTTCCTGACTGCTGGTGCCAAGATTGTGGAGCCAAGCAAGCTGTAACTGTTAACAATCTCAATCTCTTTTCCATCTATCATGATGCTGTCAATTGGCCTAGTGGTAAGAATCTTTGTCTTCTTGATGATGAGCTTCAATCCATATTGAAGACTACATTCCTTGACCTTCTGCAGCTACCGCCTTAGGTCCTCCTCAGTTTCAGCAAGCAAGGTTGTCATCTGAGTATCGCAGGATATTGAAAAGTCTTCCTCCAATCCTGATGCCACATTTATTCTCATAAATCCCAGCCTCCCGAATGATCTGGTCCATATATAAATTGAAAAGGTATGGAGAAAAGATGCATCTTAATGCCCTCCTTTTCTGATTTTTTCAATTTTATTTTATTAATTTTCATGAACATTTACAGATATTTTGGATTTCCATTCATTAATTGTTGCACTTTTTTCTCTACCGCCCCCCTCCAAGTTCACTCCTATCTTCAAAAAGCAAAAGATAAACTTCTTCATTGGTATACAGTCCCCCTGCCCCCAGCCAAGAATGCACTCCTCTATGCAGCCTTAATTCTGGATTCCTGTGATAATCATAATACCCTATCATATATTGCTTTTAAACTGTTCTCTCCCTCATCTGTTTCACTGCAGTATACATAATCCATCCAGTTTTTCTCAGTTTTACCCCAACCCTGATGTCAGTCCCATTCCTTTCCTGATTTTTAACCATGTGTTTCCTTGCTCTGTTCTGAGGTTGCTTCCTCGTTCAAGTATTGGTTTCACAAAAGCGCAATCAAGTGTTCTGGGATTTTCATTCTCCTCAAGGTTAACCACAATATGTTGTAATCCACACAGTCAATTGCCTTTGCATAGTCAATGAAACACAGATAGATCTTCTTGTGGTACTCTCTGCTTTCTGCCAAGATCCATCTGACATTAGTGATAATGTCTCTAGTGCCATGACCTCTTAGACATAGGTAATTGTATGACATCTTAACAGAAGTAAAACAGAAATCCTTACAGCTGGACCAACAGGCAATATGCAAGTTGTTAAAGATTATATTTTACTTGGCTCCACAAGCAACATTCATGGTAACAGTCATCAAGAAATTAAAAAAAATTTTTTTAATTAAGAAAATCAGCTGTCAAGGACCTCTCTAAAGTGCTAAAGAACAAGAATTGGAATTGTGTTTTTTTTTAAAGAATGGGAATTTTAAGATTAAGTTGTGCCTGATTCAAATAATGACATTTTCATTTACTTCTTATGCATCTAAAAGTTGCATGGTAAATAAAAAGTGAGAGAAGAATCTATGCTTTTGTATTTCCTATTTGTTCCTCCACACCTCTTCTCCTCTTTCCCTGTTAAGCAATTACATGTATCTTGTTCCTATTTGCTAATTGCAATCACCACATTATCTTAATCTTGATTCTTCCCAGTTTGATCCTCCTTTGTCTTGGTCCTTGTAGTGTTCTTTGTTCATTCTATTTCTAGTCTTCCCCTGCCCCACCTGTCAGTAACCTTCCCATTTTCACAGTATGCAGTATTTTTCCTTTTGTAACTGAGTTATTTCACTCAGCATAATGCTCTTCCATATTGTGTCATACTTTAGAAATATTTTGCTTTTCTGTAGTGCTGCATAGTAAGTATTCCAGTGTGTGAATATAGCAGTTTTTCTTTCAATTCACTCATTTTCTTTATACTTTGAATAATGCTACAGTGAACACTGTTGTTGTTATTGTGTGACATTGAGTTGGAATTGACCCATAGATAAACCCAGCAGGTTTTCAGAGGCAGTTAATCTCATGGGAGGAGATTGCCCATTTTTGTCCCATGTGGCAGCTGATTTGAACCACATGCCTTTGGGATTGCAGCACAGATTCTTGTCACTAGGCCACCAGAGCTAGGTATACAGATCTCTGTGTGTCTGTTCTAATTTCCATGGGTATATATTCCTAGCAGTGGAATGGATGCATCCGATTAGATTTCTATGTTTAGATTTTTGAGGAAACATCAAACTGCCTTCCTTACTCATTGTACCATTTGTGGTCCCACCAGCAGTGCATGAGAATTCCAATCTCTCTGCATCCTCTCTAATATTCATTGTTTGTTGTTCTGTTAAATTTTGTTATTGCTACTGGGGTGAGATAGTATCTCATTGCTGAAATGAGGCAGGAGATCAAACAATCAAATTTTATGTGCTTCAATGATTTCAGTCTAAAGGAGCATTATGCTGAGTGAAACAACTTAGTCTCATAAAGACAAATAATGCTTAAGATCATTACTGTGAATTTCAGTCGATAATTGAACAAGATATAAGTGCCTTTTCAAAATAGCACAGGTAAAGGGAGAAGAGGGGAGAAAAAGGTAAAGGGCAAAACCATTAGGATAGCAGAGGTTAGTGAGTAGATTTCACAGTGAATGAATAGGAAAGATTCAATGGGAACTTGAAAAGGGTGATGATAGGCATAGATCAATATTAATTAATTCTATAATAGGCATAGAGTAAAGTAATTCTATAAAATACAATGTACATAAACAATTCTATGAAACACAATATACATGAATGAGAAAAAATGTATATGAATGACTGCTTGTGATGTAATAAAAAAAATTTAAAAGTTCAAGACAAAGGGCATGGGATTGGAGTTTAAGGAGCCTAAATGTCAGCATTTGGTTTCCCATATGCTGCATTGGTGACTTTGTAGACTTCATCTGTATTTTTCAGTTTCACTTTTATTACGTGTCATGCAAAGAGACTATCATTTTTGTTTATCCTCATCAGTAAAAATGCAATGAAAAATGTAAAAGCACATTCAGAATGAGATTTCTAATAAACAGTTGTTTTTGACAACTTGAGGTGCAAGAGAGATACAAATGAGTGTCATTACTCATGAATCTTCAGGGATACTTGCATTACTGGAACAAGGACTTAAAGTGTGCTGAGGTGACTAGCTGGTAAATTAAGGGAACAGAAAAAGATGAGAAAAAGATCTTGGCTTTGTGTAAGTAAAGGCAGCTTAAAGCAACCTGAAATAGTCAATCTACAAAGAGTACTCAAATACACACTATAATTCTGAATGTTATTATCAAAGAATGAACCTATAACATTTCTATGAAGCACTGACAGAAGAAGACCTAATTGGCCCACAAGAGGTATCAATACTAATAATAGTGAACTTGCTGGGATTATGTGGTATTTCTATGTGCTATTTCACATTACTCTGTCCAAATCTGGAGGATATGAATCATTAGCTATCCTACCTTATGTGACCTGAAGTGCAACTAATAATTGTTTATCATCGCTATAGAGTTGCCTACTTCTGGGAATATAAGAAAAGAAGATACTAGCATTTCTTGCATACTAAGTCATGATCTCATGTATAATTTACAAGTACAATTCAGTAGATGTGAACATCAAAGGTAGAACTATATGTCTGTTTTTACGTTTCTCTTCCGCTTTGGAGCTACATTTAAAAAGACCAAAGCTGCTTCCAAAACAATTTACCATGACTGTTCAACTGGATTATAAATTCCTTTCACAACACACCCCCATGCTCACTCACCTAGAAACTGGATTCACACTTGTTATTGTTGTATTTGTGCACCTGAACCACCCCAGAGCTGATGCTGCAGTGGGTTTTCAGTAAATCACACGGGAAGAGACTGTCCATCCTTGTCCTACAGAGCAGCTAGTGAATTCGAACCCTGTGCCTTTGGTATTGCTGCACAGTTTCTTACCAGAGCACCCTAGATTTTGGCTGTAGACATTTAAATAAAGAAGAAAACATGACCTTTCTAAAACATGTCGGCTTTATTGCTCCTCAGAAACTGACATAATATAGAATATGTAACCTAAAAAAAAAAAAAAAGAATATGTATCCTTTCCACATATTAATAAGATCACCTGCAATTGCATGGAAAGCTAAAGAAAAAAAAAATTTTTAACTATGCTGAAACTGAAGAAAACCTAAAGTTTTTGCTGCAGAAGGTCAAGGACTGTATTCTTCAATATGGATTGAAGCTCAACATCAAGAAGACAAAGATTCTCACCACTGGACCAACTGACAGTACCATGATATGTGGAGAAGAGATTGAGGTTGTTAACAATACAGCTTGCTCAGCTCCACAATCAACACTCTTTATTAACACCAGCAGTCAGGAAATAAAAAGACGAATTGCATTAGGAAAATCTTCTGTCATGGACTTCTCCAGAGTACTGAAAATCAACCATTTCATTCTAGAGACTAAGGTGTGCCTAATCCAGGTCATGGCCTTCACAATACTTGCTATGTCTCAGAGAGTTGGACAATGAACTTAAGTATGACAGAAGAAAAATCGATGCTATCGAATTGTGGTGTTAGAGAAGAGTCTTGAAATGCCAAGAAAACAAATACATCTGTCCTGGAAAGGGTGAGACCAAACTTCTCCTTGGAGGCTAGGATTTTGAAGCTCTGTCTCATATACTTTGGGCACATGACCAGGAAAGACAGATCCTTGGAGAAGGACCTCATACTCAGAAGGGTGGAGTGACAATGCAGGAGAGGAAGACCCCAGATGATACTGATTGATACAGTAACTGGGGCTATGGGGGTTGGTGTGACGATATTAATGACACTAGCTCAGGACAGGGCCAGGTTCAGAGCTGCTGTACACAAGGTTGCTATTGGTCACAGGTGACTCGATGGCACATAACAACAGGAATATAAGGTGTCAACTAACATTAGTCAGATCTGCACTCATTTTTTTTTAATCTGAGTAATGTTAAAAAACACAATAGGACACAAAAAAGGCAAGGCATTCTCCAAAAGCAAACAAAGAGGCCACTAGTGGAAAAGGCACAATCTTCTCCTACAAAGTATGTCCCTTAGGTCATTTTGTTTAGTAATCACAAAATTAATGATCTAAAGAGAAATTGATACTGAGAAAGATGTTCTCCTATGATTTATGACCCATATTGTCGACTAATTTTATAAAACATGAGTGGGAATGATCATATGAAACACAATGTGAATGATGAACAGTATGAAACACAAAGTATATGAATTTTATAAGCAAAGCAATATAAAACAAAAAATTTTTTAAAATAATGTGTATGAATGATTGTATCTAAACCAACAAACACATTTCAAAAATCTACTTGAATCAAGAGGCTCTCACTTTTAAAGTTCCACCTGCACCACAGGAAAAGTTATTTGCTATCTATGACGTATATCACTGTTTCAGTTCTTAATGAAGTTGTAATTGGAGGAATTTCTTAAAACAACACTTTTTCCTGAAAGATAGACAATATTACCTGGGCTTAAATGAGACCTCTCACATATTTCTTGTCAGTTGCAAACTCTTTCATTTGCCCTACAGGAATATCTGGTATAAACAAGATCAAAATAAATTCATTGGTGGTCTTATTAACAAAAAAAATATTTCTTTAATCTTTTATTAAGAGGGTTAGAACTACCAGAAAAAAACTCAACAGAAATACGGAAGAATTAAACCACACAATAAACCAAATTGACCTCATACATATTTATAGACTAATGTACCCCAAAAAGGCACAGTATACCTTCTCCAATGTGCATGGAACATTCTCCAGAATAGATCACATTCTAGGCCACAAGGCAAGCATCAAGAAATTAAAAAACAATTCATCTTTTGATTTCCTGTCTTCTGGTGCCAAAAGAATTATGGAAATAGAAACTAAGAAAAACATCAATTGAAATAGTTAATCACACGATTAAATATTTGGGAACAAATCTAACTAGAGACACAAAACATTACTACAAGAAAAAAAAACCCATGAACAAATGAATAGATAAAGAAGCTCTGGTATATTCACACAATGGAATACTATGCTGCTTTTAAAAACACGGAACTCATGAAATATTATACAAAATGGGTGACCATGGAGGACATTATGCTAAGCAAAATATCTTAGTGACAAAAGGACAAATACTGCATAGCACCACTTTTGTAAAATGGGACTGACGTCGGGGTTGGGAGGAGAATGAGAACTGTTATTTATGTACATGTGTGAAACACAGTGTAAATTAGTATTATTTCATATATCGTTTATATGGATTAAAACAAGCTTGGAAGCAGGAGAGGCATCCAATTCTATAATAGCTTGTCTCTGGAAACCCTATGAACCTGGAGAGAGAATGAAATACACCCAAGCATTGAGGACTCTCCTTCATAGGGTCGCTATGAGTCGCCTGCAACTTGACGGCACTTAACAACAACAACAACATTGCTAAATGCTTGTTCCTTTGACTAAGAGGACATTATCCTTTTCAACACTCTCCTGATAGGCACACAAATGTCTCAACATTTCTTTGGAATTTCTGTCATGTCTATGGAGTTTTTTCCATTTCTGGATCTTTAATAACTACTGTTGAGTTGATTCTTGTTCGTAGTGACCCCATGTATGCAGAGTCCATCTGTTCTGTAGTGTTTTCAAAACTGAATTCTCAGAAACTGATTGTCAGATCCTCTATCTCCAGGGACCTAGTTCAGTTTCTAAACTTTTGGCTGGTAATCCATCCATCAATTATTTGGGTTTTGGTGTCTACGTTCCAAAGGGTTTGGAATCTAATTCTCCTTTTTTTAATGTTCCCAGATGAGTTTTCTATTGAGGTTTTTATCTTTTGATGAAATAGTGTGGGTAGGTATGTCCTACCTATTTCTAGTCTCTGGAATGTTATCCAAGCCTGCCATTATTTCTACACAAAGTAACTGGCTGAAATGAGAGACAGGTATAGCAGTGTGAAGTTTACTTTGTTCATAATAGTTTAGATATATTTTATTTCTTGATTTTCATTGTGTTGTTATTGTTATAGTGTGGTTGAGTTGCCTGTGACTCATAGCGACCCTATGTACAGCAGCTCTGAACCCTGCTCTATCCTGAGCCCACCTTATTGTCTCTAACACACCTAACCCCATTATCCCAGTCACTGAATCAATCCATCGAGGGTCTTTCTGTCTTGCATTGTCCCTCTCCAAGGACTGGTCTCTCCTTGCAAAATCCCCAAAGTATGGAGCTTCAGAAGCTTTGCTTCCAAGGAGCAGCCTGGTTTCACCCTCTCAGTCCATGGTATATTCAATACTCTTCAACACCACAGTTCGAAGGCATCAATTCTCCTTCTCTCATCCTTAGTCATTTTCCAGATTTCTGATGTTGTTGTTGTTGCTGTTGTTATGTGCCATTGAGTTGCCTGCGACTCATAGCGACCCTATGTACACGAGCTAAATGCTTTTCTATCCTGTGCCAACCTCACCATCTCAAACGCACTTATTCCCACTGCTCCAGTAACAGAATCGATCCATCTCATCAAAGATCTTCCTCTCCTTCGGCATCCCTTCACTCTGCCAAACATGATGTCCCTCTCAAGGACCAATACCTCCTTGCAACATGCCCAAAGTATGTCAGACAAAGCTCTAGAATCCTTGACTCCAAGGAGCATTCCAGCTTCATCTTCTCAAGGACAAACCTGTTTGTTCTCCTAGCAGTCCATGGTATATTCAACACTTGTCTCCAGCACCACAGCTCACAGGCATCAGTTCTCTTTCAATCAACCTTATTCACTGTCCAACTCTCTGGTGCATAGCACATAATTGCGAAGACTATAGCTCGGATCAGGAGCACCTTAGTCTCCAGTCTGACGTCATTGCTCTTCAGTACTCTTGAGAGGTCCCTCACAGCTGACTTTCCCAATTCAATTCTTCTCTTGATTTCCTGGCTGCTGTTACCAAGAGTGTTGACTGTGGAGCCAAGTAAACTAAAACTGTTACCTAACTATCTCAATCTCTTCACCATCCATACTGATGCTGCCAAATGGCCCAGTGGTGAGAATCTTTGTTTTCTTGATGTTGAGCTTCAATCCATACAG